>NW_017100362.1:335254-349325 GCF_001263275.1 Habropoda laboriosa
TGAAAAAGTAATTTAATAAATAAAGTTGCCAAGTAGTCTAAGAAACTACTCGTCAGTGATAACGTCTGAAAGGCAGATGTCTGTAGTTAAAGGGTTAACTTTTACGAATCATCTTTAGAATTCTTCTTCAGCTACGTATAAAACAAGAGAGTTAAAGATATTGTCGTAACTGAAGGAAATGTAACAAAGATTCTTAGTACCTTTAACAGAGAAGTCAAAAATTTTGAGTTGCATAAAGGTATAGTCGACGAAAGGCGTAGAATTTTAGTAACACACTTTCAAGGTGTTATACTTTTGGCAAATGCAATAAACAAAAGAAACGATTTTTTGACACCTCCAAATGGGAAAATTCCCCCTTAAGAAATTTTTTTGCTTCAGTGTAATTCATAAAATAACCACTTTTATGTAGATTAAGATTATCTTCCCCCCGGATGAACACAACGTAAATCGTGGCAGCCATTAAAAGTGAAGTACCGCGGTAAACGTACAGTAATTTGAATAATAATAAAGATAATTGTATAAAAATGACACTGTGTCATCTTGAAAACTGACCAAACGTGTGTGCAGAATTTCTAAATCCTTGATCTACAATAACCCAACAATTTTTTATCCCATAAATCGCCTAAAATCGACGACTTATTCCGAATGGGAATAAACAGAGCTACTTATTTTTAACCCTATGCGGTCCAAACAGTCCCGTTACTCCGCACTCATTTGGTCATTCTCGGGCAGTACCATGTAGTTTCCTTTATTTCAATATTTCAGCGTAATGTTAGAAAGTACTAAGTTTCAGTGTAATATTAACGCATAAAAAAATGGTTTATTGTCATTTATAATTTATCAGTATACGGTACCTGAAGGCAAACGTTCTTACGTCCGATCTGACTCGACATAGGACCGCAAAGGGTTCAGAAAGCACATGGTTATTATTTCAATCTGCAAAAAAGGGAAAAGAGTATCAATTTCATACGGTACAACCTAATAATTCCAACAATTCGAGACTGTTGAAAGGTTGGAAACTCTGGATGTTCCATAAATTCAACGAACTTCCCCAAAAACGTGAAACATTTTCCCGGATCCATCAACAGCGAGTCGAGCGTCGATTCAATTCGAGCAGCTTTATCTCGCGATGCAAATACCACGGATAGAAAAGGGGGGGGAAAAAAACGAGCACGAGTCTATGCGACGAGCGGTATAATCGGTTGACGGGGCTCGAGGGCCGGCGTCACGACGCATCGTGTGACGGCGGCCGATCGACGCCGGATAAGCCACGGCAACTATTTCGAGTTATAGCTCGGCGAGAGAGTTACGGGCCGCTCGCGGGATTTATTAATCGCGGCGACCGACTGACTCTAACCCTTCCCCTCTCTCTCTTGTCTCTTTCTTCTCTTTTCTATATACGCGTGTATCCGGATTTTTTGTTCTTTTTACTCTATCCTTTCGGTTACCTCCAATCGGTTCGCTTAAAATCGAATTTAACAAGTCGACTGAAAAATAACCAGCTTTAGATCGAAAGATCGGCGTTGGTTATGAAAAGAATATTCGCCACCGGGTTGAGGGGGAAATATACAGTAGGCTGTCTCTTATTTGGTCATAGTTTCGTTGTTTAGAGCATTTATCGCGAATGTCGCGACCTGATTAGGACTCAACGAAGCCTCGGTCTGGCGGATTATGGCAATAAATGACTTATTGTTGGCCGCCAGACCGAGGTGCCGATGTTTGGCCGAGAACCATACACCTTTCGTGGACGTACCGGTGCCATAAACGAACCATAAACCTTTCGTTTTGTTGTAAACAAATTCGATCCCCCAAAAAATCAGATCTTTCATCGACCAATTGCAGAACACACCACATTTTCCACCTCCATAACAGAACAACCATTCAGAACCGACCTATGCCTATATATACACCTGCACACCTGAAAACCGACAATCTTTGTAAGAATAGTGCACGCGACACACAGTCACGCAGCGAACAACCGAATACATCTACAAATGTACTCTGGGCAATCAAATAAAAAAAAAAAAAACATCTAACCAACCAACGAAGTTTAACCCTTTGCGATCGGTGCCGCCATAGTGGCGGCATTTCAATTTTGTTCTAGAAATCGGTGTCGCCGTTATGGCGGCATGATCTTTGTTTTGTCAAGTATCATACTTTGGAAAATTACAAAAATTAAAACGTTTTATTTTTATGCACTATAACTAGTATGTATTAAAAAAAATATATCAGTTTCAAAATATTCTGTTTTTCAATATCCTTATATATATAATGAATTAACTATGCAAAAATAACTTCAAAAATCTAAATTTGCTCCGACTAGCTGGTAGTCCCACCAGAGAAATGTGCCGATCGCAAAGGGTTAATATACCTCGAACCAACGAGAACAACCATCAATCCGCGTTCAGAACTCCTGATCATAAGATTTGATCAAGTTCCACGACAATAGTGAACTCGTATGAAAAATCACGGAATCACAAAAATTATATTCTTGGTTCGTTGGATTTGTCGTGAAGGAAATTTTAATCAAGCGAATGAGTATATTCTTTGAATTTAGTTTTCAAAGAAATAAGGAGAAAGTTGAAGGTGTAAAGAATTTATGTGAAGAATTGTGCTCTTATAGGCGAATATTGTAATCCAATTTGTTAATTACTTTTTAAGGTTATGTGTAAAATTTAATATTCTTCCTGCGCACTTTAAACATACAATGTTTATTTCGTATGTAAATAATAAACATTATATATATATATTTTTTTTTATTTTATTTTACTTGCAAGCTGTAAATGATACTTGACATATATTTTCTACTGTATTGTCGCGTATGTGTCTGATATTTTGTAGGAGCGGATGATAGGAAACTTATAGGAAATGTACGCCAACAAAAATTGTGTGTGAATCTTAGATCCGTGAATTAGACTGTTATCTTTTTTTTTTTATTTAAACCTTGAAAATTGAAGTGAATGTTGTCGGAGTATTCGTTAAATTAAAAACGTCACATTAGAATTCTCGACACTTTTCATGAAAACCTTCGATTTCGATAAGATCGATACACTCATCAAACGAAGAATCTTCCTCTAATCTTCCTTTTGCAAATATTTTTCAGGAGCACTCTATCTAAAAGCAACCGTTTTCCTATTTCCATTTCTGTATAACATGACACGTTGCATGAAACGTGTTAATGAAGTATTTTGCATTTTACATTTCTGTGTGCACAGTGTGAAAAGATCGAATCTAACTCGACGTGAAATCGCCAAGTGTTGATACCAACAACGAGCAACACAAAAATTGCTATTTTTTTTCCGTCGACCGTAAATCTAAATTCGCTGCGATTGCAAGAACCGTTGCAAGTTTCCTCGATCGTATCGTCAGATCTGAAATCGAAACGCGAGAATCTAACTTATAAGCCTCGCCGCGAAGGAAATCCACGCCAGTTTACGGATTAATAATTTCCAGATCGTAATCGTTCCGCGACTTCCTCCCTGGCGTACGCTCGCGTATCAATCGCGCCACGAAAGTGTCTGGCTCGGCAGGCTTATCTAATCCGGTTAATAAGACGGATTAAAAAGAACCGTGCAACTTTCGCCACGCGAGAATGGATAATTCAACGTGGAGTTTGGTCGATCATGAAATATTCAATTTCGATAAAACACGCTAAAGACGAGCTCTGTTCTCCTGTCGATCGTATCTTCGGCATGGACGAGTAATTAATGTCTTGTTAATTTGAGGAACGATGGATCATTATCGACTTGTAACACGATTTTATAGAAATGTTTCATTGTATTATTGTATCTTTAGTTCCTACATTTCCTCTGTTCCTTTTGTTTCTTCTGTTTTGCTCTTTCTCCTCGAATCGTTTTTCTGTTATTTGCAGTATCTACAGGGTGATTTAAAAAAGGTTGACACTTGTATGGAGAATTTGTGCTGAGCCGTTTATTTTGAAAGTGGGTCATGTCCATTTTCTTTTACTAGAGATTTTTTACAGATAGAAAGATCGCATTAAGTTGTATTTATTGTTATCGTTAATTTCAGTTTTTTTTCAGAAATAGACTTGCTCCACTTTCAAATTTCCTTTTTCTTCTTCTTTGAAATAGATTGAAATTGCAAGGAGATTATGTTTAGAACGAACGAAAAAGATCGTTGTATGTATTAAGGAAGCACGTTCTAATCATGTTATCGCTTTTTTTAATATTTGGAACATGAAGTTAGCTTGTTCAAATGTACCAAGTAATAAATTCAATGTCTTTGAATTTTTTTATATCGAATACTGAGTATTAATATGGAATGTTCATATTTCACATTGAATTTGAATGTAAGTCCAACAATCTAGCTTCAAAAGAATTGTACATAAGAAGACTTCTAACATAATTACGAAGATATAACAAATGAAACGTGCAGAACTTTATTCTTCAGTGACATTGAAAACTTATTTTTTTCTAATATTCGTAAGAATTGTACGATACTCTGCCGTAGAAAAATGAACCACAGCTTTCGAGGGTTTAATTACGCCCCTCGTAAATACTCTATTCTACGCTTTCTTTAATCGAAGAATTTTATCGTGATCGCAGCGATTTTTCAGTCATCTTTCACGTGAGTTTTCGACGCGACACGTGACGTATTATAACGCCGAGTAACTTATCGCATTCTCTGCCTACGTGATTTTACACGAGTTCGATATGTACACAGGGGTATGTAGAGAAAGTCGAGTGACTTTTTCACGTTGAACTAGAGTGACGTGTAATTCTGTGTTGGTAAAGAGAGAAAAGGAGACAGCGGTATGCAGATTACGATTTGTCGTTAGCCTTGCGATAAACTTTACGCGAACGCTGATATCGACCGATTCGAAACGCATAAACCATCCGTGCCGTGTAGTCGATCACACTGATACCCCGTGGCCGACCGATCCATGTCGCGTTTCCACTGGATTTTCCGATCGCCTAAGGCTTGCTGTTGGTGCAACTTCCGTTCTTGGTGATATCTAGGCAGATTCTACGAATTTCACGTTCTATTAGCGTCACATGTATTGCATCAGTCGATTATTTGATAATGTGCTGTGCTATTCTGAGACACTGACACATATGTGTAAGTTTCTTTTTTTTTGAAAATTTCGATATTTACGAAAGAAACGGTATGAAAATGTAATGAATTGAAATGGAAAATATAGGAATAGGAAATATAGTGAATCATTTGATAATCTCCTAACAAGAAAGACAGTTTAATTGCTACCGATGTAAAATGAACACAGTACAGGTAACTGCATAAGAAATTAGATCATATTTTCTAGCTTTGAAAAGATAGTACCCAAAGAGGGTAAAATTATCTTCTATCTGAAGTAGTATTCTTGGTTTCTTCAGTTTCGCACAGATGTATAAAATTATTAGGAATTGTTATTTCTTTTTTGGTTTTTAATTTGTAAGATATTGCAGCGGTGATTTCTGCACTCTCCGCTGCAAGTCATCGCTTAATCACTCAGCTTTTATAAGTATGCACTTTGACCAGGGTCAGTCTAAATAGGTAGAATTATTGTTCAGTTCATTAGGAGGCCTTGGACTCTTCTTTCTTTTTTCATTTCTGCTGGCTAATGATATCAATCTTTTCAGAATATCACCAAATCAATAATCATTGTTAATTTCACATTGAAATATCAATTACTTTCATCAGTAAAAAATTACCATTCGCGCCTAAAAAAGGAACTACATTTAAATTTCAATCTCAGAAGATCGCCAAAGAAACAGTCATGTCAAAAATCTTCATATTCTTCATATCTTAATTGAGAAAAAATTTCCTTTCCTCCGAAAACGAACCACATTCAGAAATCGATCTGAAAATTTGTTTTCCTCGAAAAAAGTGCCATATTCAGAAATGGATCTCGTAAGGTCACTAGATCGAAAATCGCGTGGATTGCAGCAGGGGAGTCGGGTGCAATTAGGAAAACGTGGCGCGGCGTAGGAGGAACGAGAGAGCCAGGATACGCACCGTTAACGGGGAACGGTGAATAGAAACAATCGAGCGGAGCGTACAATGGGAGCGACAACGGACCCGCCACTTAGAGACGAGCGAACCGCGCTCACATTTGAAAACCCGGCCCCCGGATGGTATCTACGAGATCGGACATATTGTTGAAGCGCGCACTGGCGCAGATACGCGGGAACCACCAATATCTCTAAGTATGTTATTATTACGTAATGTTGAATAACAATGTGAACGCGGCGATATTTCTTCGAAAACGAAGGGACAAGTTTTTCGAGAGGATAACATTCTTCGTTTTTGATTATTGTACGAGTAGATCGGTATGTCTTTAGTATTTTAACCCTTTGCACTCGAGAGCTGGTTGATTCTTAATTAGGTATTCTTAAGTATTGGTAAAGGTGATACTTTACGGAACAGTAGGTCCATGGGCCTTCGTAAATATGTTAGAGGTCTAACCATCCGCACACCAGGCTACTTGGTGCTGGAGGAATCAAAGAGAGAGAAATTAAGAGTAAAAGCAGGAGTCAGAGCTTGGAAATTTGAGGAGGGAGTAAGGAAGGACGTAGGGAGAAAAATGGTCAAGGAATGTCTGAAGGAAGAGGAAGCAAATAAAGAACAAACTAGAACCGGAAAAGAGAGAGAGGAGTACTTAAAAGGAAACGGATCAAGTCAAGCGGGGGTGGATGAGTTGAGGAGAGAAGGAAGAGAGGTAACGGAGAGGATAAGGGGAAGAGACAAAGAAGTGCAACAACAGAGGCAATACACAAAAATAGAACAATCCAAATACAACATTAGAACTATAGGACTACCAGAATACTTGAGCAAAGAAGGAAGAGGTCAGAAGTTAATAGCCCAAGCGAGATGCGGGAATTTAGAAAATTGGAACAAGTACTGGGAAGAGGAGGAAGGAAGGAGATGCGATTTGTGTGGTGATAGATCCGGAATGCGAAGAAACCGACAGGGATATCAGGATGGAAGACGTAGCGAGTGGGAGACAGGACAGAAAGATTATAGAGTGGCTCGAGAAGCTGAAAAAGAAAAGAAAAGAAAAAAGAGAGAGTGGCTGAGAACACCAAAGAGAATATTAAAGTATAAGAGAGGGGTAACAATTAATGGGTGATAAGGTAGTAGAGAGGGAAGAGAGAGAGAGAGAATAAGATAGTTTTATAAAACGTAGGTTATTGTAAACCAAGTTAAATTCATGGCTGTGAGGCTGAATAAATAAATATATACGCTACCGGCCAAAAGTTTCGAATCACCTGCTAATTTACGGTAAAATTGAATCTGCTGCTAATTTTGCATAGATTTGAAATTGATGTTGCGAAGGTCTACAGTATTTTACCTTATTTCGATTGATTTGAACGAGGAAAAATTGGTTAAAATATTCTTAAAATTGCTAACTTTATTCTGGAAATTTTTGTATAATTTGTAATGCACAGTGATTCCAAACATTTGGCTGGTAGTGTATATATGTTAGAGGTCTAACATAAAATGTTAGAAATACGCGGATTTTTTCTTGAAAAATTTCTACGTTCATTTCGAATCAATTTACACACTTGGCATACATTGACAATTTTCTTTATCCATGGCGAATCAGAAAGGTGAGAAAGGGTGAATGCGAATTCGTTCGTGTGAAATTCATCACTAAATTCAAATATATAATGAATAGCCGAATTTGAGTGAAGAATAAAAGGACCAGTGTGTCCCTGATAGCTAGAAGAAGCTACATTTGTATATGTATAAATAATATAATAACATATATGCGTGAATAATGCAATTACTGTATCCATTTGAGATTCGTTTCTCCCTATCTGTTCAGAGAGCTGATTTCGTAAATTATGTATTTTACGCTGGATTTCTTCTGCAGAGCAGTGCAAATTTGCCGCAATTTCTTCCAGTATTTTTGATTTATCTTTGAATCGGTAGTTTCATTTCTCGACCAATCTTTTTTTCCTGACACTTTTTACTCGCACGAGAGTTCTCTCAAGAATGCGAAACTGCTTGGTGTTTGCAAAGCAACTGTCCGACAGCGATATGATTTTGTATCCATTCGAGAGCAAATCGCGATACACCAACTCTCAGAGAGTTGAGCGATGCTCTCGGACGGTCACTCTCAGGCGCAGTGTCCACTCGCGAGAAATACCCTCCAGAGCAACTCGCGACAGTTTCACTCTCCCATAGACACCTAGCTCAACGTTCAGCTCGATAAACACACAACGACCCTGATTCGCGTTTCTTATGTTCGGCCAGCAAAAACTATCCCGAGCCTCACGCGATGTTTTGAAAACAAAAGTTTAGCACATTAGGGCGAGGTTTCTTCCTAGAATAACTGTGCGCACACAGCGAGCAGAAATCGGTCAGGACGATACGTCCTCAGTCGGTGTTTACGAAACTGTCGAACGAGTGCCTCGACAAACGACGCTTGTACGCGCGACGCGACAGTCTCGTAGAGAATACAGTGCTCCCTCGAACAACGCGGATTTCGAATCTTACATATTTAGCATACCTTTACAATTTTCGTTATCGTGGCGAGTGCGAATTCGTTTGTGTGAACTAATTCCTCACAAATGGCCGCTGTGTACACGAGAAATAGTGTCACCGAATTCAAGTACCCAACGAACAGCCGAATTTGGGAGAAAAATCAAGCGACCGGTGTGTCTCTGCGAGCTACTTAGTTTCGTAGTATGTACAGCGTTAATTATGTAATTACATAATATGTATGTATGCATATTTTTTTTTTATATTTTACTAAATTACATCTACAACTAGCTTCATTGAGCTAACCAGCAAATTTGATGGATTAAATGGCTTGCACGCGGTAAACGCTCCGTAGCGTTACCGCTAACCTTATATATGATGTTCCTTTCTTTACTTCTGCAAATTCGGTTGGCTTGTTCCTTTTCAGTCTTCTGTATTGCGGTGTATGGTCTAGAACCTTGACGGATTCGTTGGGGTGATTTAATACTCGTTTCTTGTGTGCTGTAGCGAATTTTCCTATTTGTTGCTTGATATTAAGTATGCCCAAATCTTTATGTAGAGAATCTGAGGTGATGTACCATGGGGCATGTATGTATATATACGTACACAATCGAATGATTGAGTTAATTGAAAATACAGGAAGGGTAACGCGTTGCTAATTAGATTAATTATTGCTGTAATTTCGTTTTATCGTGTCGTGAGTGTTATAGTTATGGTTCTATAGTTGTGAAACAACAACAAATCAGTTTCTTACTGTTTTTCCCCCCCGGGACTTATAATACATATTCTGTCCTTTTCTGGAGGGATTTAAATGTATTTTATTGTGTATTCCTTGAGAAATCTTTTGTTAATTATTTTATGCAGCGGTTGATGGAGTTAGTGTTAAGGACCCATTGTTAATTTGAATAATTGTCCAACTTGTTGGCGAATTTTGCAAATATTCTGTCGTGTTCTCAAATTGATTGTTCAAGTGCTTACTTAAGCGTTGAAAATTTCTGATTCTTTCTGTGCTTACTTCCAGTTCGTACAATTCTTGGTAAGGTACTACTGAGGAATCTAAGGGCAATGTTTCTACATTTCATATTACACGACGTAACTCATTTTGAACAGCTAAGCGAACACAAAAATCTGTTTAAATAATAAATTTACAACAGACCTCCTGCACGCATGGTTTTACCTTTGACGTGAACTACAATCGGCAAGCGATCGTTTTAGTTAAATGATAGCCTCGTTAATGTTACTGAACGTTCAGAATCCGTACAGAGAATGAACCAAGAACCCTCGCCCCGTCAAACATCCCACAAACCACCTCCGACCGATTATACAACACCGTGGCACCCATTAAAAACAAGCTCACGGTGGACCGGTCAGCAGAGAGGCGGTCACGATCGTCCGCGGAAAATTAAATAAAACTCCATTCCAAGCCTAAGCGAGAAACCGAGCGTCCTCGTGACCAATAGATCTGATTAACGCTGCCGGGGCCAAGAGAAATGGATATGAAATCATATTCCATTGCTATGTCTCCTGTGTACACGAATACACAGGTATATACATGTATGTATTTATACACACACACACACATACAAACGTGTAACAGATAGATAGAGATAGATAATAGAGACTCGAGCAGGTAAAAGAGAGTGAGAGAGATAGAGACAGGAGAATATAGCAGAGAGCCGTATTACCATCGATAGAGGATATATCGAGGACGGCGTGGCCACGTCAATCGATAGCGACCGTTCGATATCTCGAACCGGGCGAGCACCCGAGGGCGAGACCCCACCTCCTCCGCCGCGTACTTCCATCCGCGCATAATCATCGGCAATAAATCTCGGGTTGCATAAGTGTAACGAGAGATACGGGATCGCAACGCACACAGCCTGAAGCGTTACCGTTCCAGGGCCCTGTGCGCTGCGCGCGTTGGCCTGGGCTACTCGATCGTACAGGCCCTCGCTTCCTCTCTCTCTCTCTCTCTCTCTCCTTTCTTTCTCTTTATCTCTCCCTCCCTCTCTCTCTCTCTCCTTTCTTTCTCTTTATCTCTCCCTCCCTCTCTCTCCTTTCTTTCTCTTTATCTCTCCCTCCCTCTCTCTTCTCTTTCTCTTTGCCTCTGCTTCTCTCCCTGCCCTTTCTCTTTGTCTCTCCTCTCCGTCACGCTCTCCTCTCCGTCTCTCCTTCCCCTCCTGACTCTTCTCTCTCTTTTCTCTCTCTCCTCTCTCTTTCTTTTTCTCACTCTCTCTCTTTCTCGTTCAATTGCCCCTTTCTCTTTGTCTCTCCTCTCCGTCACGCTCTCCTCTCCGTCTCTCCTTCCCCTCCTGACTCCTCTCTCTTTTCTCTCTCTCCTCTCTCTTTCTTTTTCTCACTCTCTCTCTTTCTCGTTCAATTGCTCACTTTCTCTCTCTCTCCTCTCTCTTTCCCGTTCAATTGCTCGCTTATTCCCCCTCGCTCGCTTACTCTCACTCACTCTCCCTGTGAGCCTTCGATCCACGACGATGATGCGGGAAGCGTGAGAGAGCCGGCCGACAGAGCTGGCCCGAGAGATCGAGACGCGTCCGTTCGCGATAACCGGTCCGATTGTTTGCCGGCCCGGGATTTTTGGAATATGATTGTTATTATTATCTGTTGGCGATGCCATGACGTCTTACGGCATCTTCCATGGCGATAGGGGATCGAATCGATCCGCGAGCATTTTTCCTCTTCCCTAAATGGAGTTGCTTGTTTCTCGAGGGATGAAATAGCTGATGGTTCGTATGTACATGGAACGTTTCGAAGGATTAAATCGATAGACTGGTTCCTCGACGAATTATGGATTGCGTAGATGTCCAAGATTGGTGAGAAAAATTTCTAGAAAAATTGATCGGTTGTTAGTTTCATTCTAGTTCTAGATTTATTCAGCGGTCGATGATTCAGAAACTATATGATAAATTATGGAAATTCACAGTTTAATCTAAAATGTGTTCAGGTAATTCTATAGATGAAAATTTTTCAATTTTCCTGCACACATCAGTCTTTATTTCAGACTTAAATTTTATCATCCTCGTTTAGTCATATTCCGCCCACTTCTTTACTCAAAAAGTGCAAATTTGCATAGTCACTTTTTGGCATAAGAGGGACTTCGAATCAAGTTAAGCTTCAAAATTAAACCATATTCTACAACGTATACCAAACACTGCGATACTTTCGTCATTTTCAGTTTTATCAAATTCGACGTATTTCTTCCACCAACTATACGTTACGATCGCCAAACCTATTTAAAACCTCTGAAACAAAGGAAACAAAAACAAGCTTTCTTCCATCTGGTATAATTTCAGCGATGATCGACTGGTCGTTTTCCATTCATTCCGCATCCGTGCACCGCCGCGTGTTTTTAATTGTACCAGTTAATTTTATGCTGGTTAATACCGGTCGACCATTCGAGATATCGAACGGGGGAACCGGCCTATCTTTCAGATCTCGATTGACGTGGCAGCCGCGTCCCCGATATATCTTTCTATCGATGCTATCAGCGTCCGCGCTCTATCGTCCGGCGACCGGAAACGAAATACGACCGCGAAATACTTTTCGTTGGCTACGATCAAAGCAATCGTTCACCGGATAATTAATCGATCGTGTCAGTCTCGACCATCGATATCCATTCAATCGAACCAGTAATTACGTTGTAGCCACGATAATGTGATCGTGCATCTACGAACAGCTTCTTCAACGCTAATTACCATCCTATTAAAATTGAAAATCAGTGGAAATAAAACAATACAATCGCAACGATAAGTTTCCTGTTTCCACAAAATAGATGAAAATTGCGCTAGAAACCGGAATGTCGTGTGAATATTTATAACGAGTGAATGAGTTTCTGGTGTCAGAGGCGCCGGAGAAGAATATTTCGATTGAAATTAATTATTGAATATTTGGAAAGAACGAAGTTTTGTGTTGTGAGGTGAATTTCTGCGTGGATTGTGCGAATTGAGAAAGAGAGAATATGTGAGTGTAAGAAAATTTAGGGCGAGTCCCTACGCGTCCATCTAAGGACAATTGAAGTACATCAAATTACGCCTCTCTTGACGCCATCCAACTTTTGTCTGAAACATTTTCAAGTGTAATTGAAAGTTTGGAAGATATTTCTGGCTGTAGTCCTAGGTGTTTCATTCTGTATAACGTGGAAGATGCGTGCGCGGATTAATTGCTATAGTTGGACGCGTTGAGTCGAGTATTTGTGTTGTTTCAATTCAACTATATATTATGTCATCCCATAAGTTCGTGTCTAATTTCATAATTGAGATCAATATTTTCAATAAACCACTAAATTTGATAAAAAAAAAAGCGTAAACGCCTTCTTGTTGCACAATTTTTACAAATTTTTTTTGTTGATAAGACTATTATGTTATCGCTACAGAATGTCTTTGGATTTTCATTAAAGTATTTCCCTCTTTTGGTACGAACTTATGGGATGATCTAATATCTAATGTCTAAAATCCTCACCTTTGCTTAACCCTTTTAGGCTCCAGGTAACTATCTATCGTTACCCCTGTTACTTGAAAAAATTGCTTTTTATTACCTACTGTCGATAAGTTATCATTATTTGCAAATCGAAATAAAAAAAATAAATCCTCCGAGCTCTTTAGCAAGTGCTTCTTAAAGATCTCTAATTTTAAGAGGGTTAATCTACCCGGAATTACACGAGCTTCTTATTACACTCTATCGACGCAGCCTAAGGGATAAAATTTATTTCACGCCTCTTGTGTAAGCGTATCGATCAGAATAAAGAAGGAAAAATTGAAAAATAATCACACTACAGTCTCGAATAGCACACGTCAATTGTGCCCCCCTTTGCTCTTTGATCTTCCAGGCATCTTATTATCGGTCGTTTCTATTAATTCTACGCGCGATCTAATCGAAGATCGAGTTCGTGGAAAAATCGTCGCCTTGAGGATAAAAGTCTCGACGTAGTTTCACGAACGAACACATGTTGCATAACATAGCCGATCTTCGTTCGAGTTTCACATCGAGAATCGAAGCTGGAAATATCTCGTAGACACGTTCGATCTTCGATCGAGGAACGATCGTTATCTTAGCCGCGACCGGCAATTACCGTATCCTCGACGCGGTTTCCTATCGACGCCAGTCAAGATTCTTCTCGATCGGTTTCTCTATAAATAAGAGCAGAGAATACTTGATCGGTTCTCCTACTTTTTTCTCTCTTTTCGCAGCGTTACGCTTGCAGCGCTTTTAATTTGTCGTTAATTACTCCGCCGTGTCAAGGATCGACTGGCTACTGACGCCTGATCGATCTCTTCACTTATGCACGCCAGATCGCGGTGATAATTCCTTGAAAGCGATCTTCGACGATGATGCAAGCCTGTCGAGAATTTCCTCCCCGCGAATCCTTTGTGTCTTTTTTTTTCTGCCTCGTTTGTTACGCGATTAAACGAAGGTGTAACAAGGAGTTGAATCTTCTTGTCTTCGGCAGCGTTATGTTTGTACATGATTATGGATTTTCTTATTTTTTTAACGCATATAAACATATAAACAGTCACTTACCTTTTCGAAATGTATTAAATAAATAAAGTGAAAAATATAAAATTTGACCCAGAAATGTGAAAAATGTGATTTAGTCAGATAAAACCAAAATGAG
>NW_017100362.1:349355-353433 GCF_001263275.1 Habropoda laboriosa
GATTAGCTCAAAATGCCCCGGTACAGAATGTGTTAAGTAACAAATGCGAAATTTTTCGTTAGGAATATTTCTTAGAAAGTTTTTCGAAGTATGGTGAAAAGATGTAAGATTGAGATGTTCCTGTCTAGGCAGTCGTTTAATTTCTATCGCTGTTATTTTCGACACAGTAATATGAAGCTTCTAACGATCAATCCTTCGACTATTATCAATCTTACTTTCAATAGGATGAAAAGAGACGTTTCGCCGAGCAACGTGAATCGTTTTGCTTCCGTCAATCTTATTTTCGATAGGCCAAATAAGAAGATGTAACGCCGAGTTACGATTACATCTTCATCTTCCCTGTAATGCCGTGTTGAACAACCATGAACGAACTAATCGAGCTCGATAACAGTTCAACACGTCAGGCTTGCATATATACATGGTAATTCTAGCAACCGGGACAGGGTATAGCTGTGTTTCTATATAGTGAAGATTTTGCACTCTTTAACCCTTTCGCAGCTAATTTTTACCCGTTCGTTTCTTTCACGCTTTAGACGATATCACTTTTTCAAAAGAAAAAGTCAAATTTTGGTCAAAGCGAACCCACGAAGTGAAACCTGGTTATTGAAATTGACTCGGATTCGCAAGTTCATGTTGAACTTGATCCCATCCCTAATCGTTGTTGCTGTCACTATTGCTGATAATTTGATAGCTCACTCGTCAGACCTTCGTCACTGAAGCACTAAAAATATGAACGCAGCTCTCGATAAACGACAGTCAGTTGCAAATATTGAATAGGAGAGTCGCGAGATATGAGAAACAAAATAATTCAAGATTTCTCATAAAGAAGACAGACCCTCCCTTATGTTGCGAAGCCCCACTCACAGTACACCACCTTTTGTATGACAGCCAAAAATTTTCTACCCAACGTCTCAAATTTAAAGTCAACTCGAATACAGCCCTTACGACTGAAAAGTATGCAAGACATACTATTGAATTCCTTAACGAAACCAACCTCTTCCACAAAATCTAAAGTCACTGTGAAAGCTCGTCGCCGATGACCTCGATGTTGATGCGACGTAAAACCCTATATACCTCAAATTTAAAGTCAACTCGAATACTGCCCTTACGTCTGAAAAGTATGCAAGAAATACTATTGAATTCCTTAACGAAACCAACCTCTTCCACAAAATTTAAAGTCACTGTGAAAGCTCGTCGCCGATGACCTCGATGTTGATGCGACGTAAAACCCTATATAAAAAAAAAAGAAATAATTCAAGAGATATTTCGTCTGTGGATACGAAAGGGTTAACAAGCTCTACTATCCTGTGAATACCATTTTTCTTTCTTAAACTTTCTCTTTTACGGTATCTGGATATCGTCACTTCCACTTGAGCCTTCACTCCCTTTCAATCATATGCGTGACTTTTCCAAAAACAAGCGGATCAGCTAGCTCATGTGGGCCTCAAGGGCCTCCACCATAAATTATTCCCTTCCCAAAAAACCGAAATCTTCGAAAACACTACCTCTACTCTCTCAGTAACTAATCAAAATCCTGATATCAGCACCCTCGCAACAGAATGCTTTTTACTGCTATACTGTCACTATATCAACCCTCGAGCACGCTCTGGAATGCGAGAAAGAGAGAAAACCCGGAAACTCATCTAGTTCCTGAGTTACTAAAGATAAAGACGATTTTTAATTTATCCAAGTATACGGTTTGTTATCTTTTCGGGTTCACCACACTATCAAGTGTGTCGTTAATAACACTGGTCTATAAAATTTTACTTTTTTTTTTTTTTGTCACATAAGATTTAATATGCGATTTTAACACTACCGACCGGTAGCGGTTGAACATCCTACGCACTTCCGACCGCTCATTCGGCTACAGATACATCGCTGACACCGGCTCTGTTTAGACTGTAGGCTATCGCGCGGGAATATATGCGCTTTTTCTTATACCTATAGAAATGTTAAATCAAACTTTGTCAGGAAGCGTCGGCGGCAATAATAGGCTACCGGTCGGTGAAGTGTTAACAGTGTTTTTTATGCTTAATTCATACATGCAATCCGTTTGGCTTTTATGCGACACACAGTTTAATATTTAACCCTCGGACAACGGACTGTGCAAGATTCACGCGCACCGCGGACTCTGGGTCAATCTTGACCCAGAGTAAGTCATTTTATTACACACTGTATTAGTACACAAACACTGCGGGTAATGGGAGAAATCTGACTGCAGATTCGAATTCAGCATCGAAAAATGCACCTGTGAACATTCTTTACGACAGAAATCATGTTGACAAGCGTAACTGGTCATCTGTATCCTGCCTCAGTCGCTAGAATCACCCTGTATATCCCTCATCGTTTCAACATGCTAGAATTCCCCAGACTGACGAATACGTACTGACGTGTCTACGTCTTAGATCGCTGGATCGCGCCTAACGATCGCACGATTTTTCATGCGATACCGCGGCACGGCTATCGTTAACGAGTATCTCTCTTAATGTCCCTCTCCTTGCGTCCCCTACATCCTCGCAATGTTTCATTACCCTCCGCCGCAACCACAATCGTTTCTTTCTCTCCATTATTTCTCTCTTCTTTTTTTTTCTTTCTTTCTCCTCTCCATTCGTACCTGTCTCTCTGCCTTACGTTTTTCGCTAGCATCATCTCTGTCCCTCTTTCTGTCACCCTCTCGCCACGTTACAATCATCCCTCTTCGTCGCTCGAATTCTCGAGCCCTCGTCGACGCCAGCAGCGTTTCGAGCCGGGACGCGTGTTATCGCGCTGGCCGATCGCGAAACGGCACCTCGCGATAATTGTGAAATATTAATAATAACGAGGAAACAGGGCCTGGGTATGGCGCAACGCGGCCGTTTACGCGGCCGAATCGCATCTAGACATCGCGTGGCCGTTTCTTTGATCGACCAACGCGTCCGGGGAGGGACGAGTTATACAAGAGACTGTTATATATGGATTCGTGGGGTCTATGAAAGACTGTAGGAAGAATGAAAGAGGGATACGGTGATCTAGATGTATCAGTCGGTCTATCTATACAGTTTATTTTCTGGAAAATCTTCGGTAGTTCATTCAGTAGATCCGTGTATTCACTTGTGCAATTTTTATTACGAATTATTAAATAGAAGTCGGTGGGCATATCATTTCGTCCATCGTGTGGAGTAATAAAGGTGAAGCTAATAAAGGTATTACGAAAGGGAAGATCTATTTGCGGCGAGAATGTTCTAAATGCGCGCTTATCCTGTGTGATCTTTCTGATGGAAGTTAAGAAGGATGTATTTATTTATTTTACTTCACAGGACGAATACATTAAGATAAAAGTGGAATAATAGTGTAGTAGATAAAAGATTGGAAATAGGTTGCGAAGGTTCAACTGTAGTAATAATCGAAGGAATGTTTGGAAAGTGGAAATACGTGTTGCAAAGGAAAAGATGAAAAGAGATAAATAATTGATAGTTTGGTTTAACGAGTGTACGAATATTATTGGAAGAAGTGATGTAGGCGCCTTTATTCAGACCTATTTTTTGAAGTAACAGCTTGTTCTACCGGGTGCGATTATTGTACCGTAGGGGAGAGTCGTGCAGTACCTGCCAGCTACTTAGTAGATTTTAAGGTCTAAGTAATAAATAATGTTAGTAAAAATCATTCAAAAATAGAATAGAACTTTTATTTAAGCACGTCTACAAATGTCACAGGTAAAGTGATCGATATCTTCTTGATCCGTACACTCCACGTGAACCCAACCATTCCACCTATGAAAAATAACTTTTGTCGTACGGAACACCAGCGTAAACGTTAAACGTCTTAGAACTCTGGTAATACTGAAGAAAAAAGAACGTCGTCGGAATACGTTGCTCAGGGCTATAGTGTTCATTTGTTTTTCCATCAATAGTGCAGTTAACTAACAGTATAAGATCTAGCTTTGGCCGGTACTGCACGACTCCCCTGTGCATTTGAAAATGTATTTCTATAGTGAACGGCGATCACTGTTAGTCTTATACCTTGAAAAATGGCCGATGATACGTACAATTTTCCAAATTTTGTATGTAACTTCATTTTTTCATTTCTTTATTCCTTTTGT
>NW_017100362.1:353469-365526 GCF_001263275.1 Habropoda laboriosa
CCTTATATCTCATTTTATTACTAATCGTCGATCTCTTGGATCGAAAAGATCACTGGATCCTGTGGAACACAGAAGTTTTCCACAAAGTTATTTCACCATTGATAATACCGTTATGCAAATTTCAACTGGCGCGATCTGGAAGGTTCGAAAATGACGGCGATCGATTTTCATAAACCGGCGGTCGATTCCGATCGCCAGTCAAAAATGACCGTCGTAAATCACCGGCAAAATGGCCTGGCGTTGAGATAAATGTCGGAAAATTAGAGGGCTCGTCGATCGAAACGCGGCGCGTTAACTGAATACACAGAGCCGGGACACAAAAGTGGTGTGCGCCGCGCTGCGGTGATCGGTGGCGCACGCGCGTGAGATTTTTTTCGTGCAGCTCAGATCGACTATAAAGATGACGCTTGCTCTTCTTCTTCTTCATCGTTTCAGCCTGCGAGCGTATTTTATACTGTATATGCCTATACGTGGTATGTACCTGTAGATTAATTGGACGTTTCAAGATGGAGGATTATACGGGGTAATTGATTAATAAGAGACTTCTTCCTTTATTATTGAATATTATACATCTTTCGATGCGTCTGTACATAGAGCCAGACTAACTTAACTCTATATTTTCTTCTTTTTTTTTTAAATGTAGTTATACAGGGTGTCCCAGTTTTTTTCTGATCAAACTTCGTCAGTGTCTTGTGTGGGTATAGATAAGAAAAAAATGTTGTATGAACATAGGTCGTTTGAAGCTTTGTTAAAAAGCTATAGCGAAAATAGGAAATACGAGTGGTAACGAACTTGCGGTTGCTGCGATACAAGATAAAAACGACACTGGCAGAAGTTGCATTCAACACCTTCAACTTTCTCATATCGTAAACACGGCTCGCATAAACAGACTAGATATACTATATCGCTGATCTATTCCTATTTCGTATCATAACCGCGTATCCATTACAGTTCCCTTCGTATTTCCTATTATCGTAATAACTTTTTAATAAAGCTTCAAACGACCTATGTTTATTCAACATTTTCTTCCTACTTACACCCATAGAACGCATTGGCAAAGTTTAGTCGAAACCAACTAGGACACCCGGTATGCACCATTTCACTTCTCCCTCCATTTACTTCGTTCGAACCGTAATATTTCAAATATTACGAATATTTTCCAGCGTAACTGTAAAAATGCATTAACAAATTTCTAACCAGTCACTACATACTTCCGTATCAGTGAAAGATTAAGGAAAGAAAAAAAAACCCCCCAAAAAAAAAATCCTCCATTCCGTCGAAAATCAGCGAAGCGATGGTCCCGCGCTCTCGAGCGTCCGCCAGATAAATAGCCGACTATCTCCATTCCGATGGACGGAATCGAATAGGCGAGGAGAAAGAGAGAATCTGCGGCGAGGCGAGCGTCGATCCGATAAGTCGAACGGGGACGAGGATATGGCTAATCTTTCGGCGATCTTTCGCGAATCAGCCAAGTATCTGCGAGCGCGAGCGAGCTCTGGCCGGCTCTCGTTCGAGGTTATGCTGATAAAGCTTGGTTACATTATTCAGCAGAGAGACGAGAGAAAGAAAAAGAGAGGGTGAGAGAGAGAGGGAGAGAAGAGAACGCGTGTGTACGCAACGGAGCTTCTCCAGCAGCAGAGAGTCACGCGAAAGCGAACGCGAGAATCCGATTTGTTCGTGCTTTTATTTCGATTCGGCTTTTCGCCTTTCTTTCCTTCCTATCCTCTCGTTTGGTCGCTCGTTTGTGGCGCACCTTGAACGAGCTTTTTTTTCGTGTTTCTATCGTGCCGCTGGGATCAGAGGAACGCGTGCACGATGAGGATACGGTCTTTATGAGGTGGAGGATCGTCGCTTTTGTATATACTTCCACGTTGCTTTTGCTTTTGTCAGGCGATTGTTTTTCGTGCTCTTGTGGAACAATTGAAATTGTGATTTCTTTATATTTTCGTTTCTTTTTTTTTTTTAATTTTTTAGAAGGTTTCGATGATTCTTTTTCTGGTACGGTTGTTATTATGTTCCGAGGGTGGGTAATTGTGCGACGTGGATGATGCAGAGGGAAAGGGGACTAAGAGAGTATTGTTTGAATAGATTAGACGTGTAATCTGTGTGTGTTTTATGATTGTATGTGCGGCATATGTTGCGTGTTGCTTTGAAGCCACCAATGTTGCATATCGTTTGCAAAGTAATGAAGGAGCCGTTGTTTCGAGCTATAGAGATTGTAAGCAAAGTGTCCGTGCCGGTTGAGGACGTAATCTTTTCCATAATGATTGAATGGAATTCACGGATTTTGTGTAATAGTTTAAGAAGAAAGAAACAACGAAAGTCCGTGGTACTTCTAAAATTCATATTACCTTAATATTCCAGAAATTTAAATCATATTCACGAAATTCACGTCAGATCAATATCAGAATATTCCAAAAATTGCAATTCACATTATAATCTCAAGTCGTCAACGCTGAAATCACAGTCAATAACTCTAAAAATTCCAATCACATTAGTACTCGCATTATGAAAAAGAAACAATTCACAATGAAAGTCTCAAGCATCCCTGAAACATAATTTATCTCTCCCCCGGTAGAAACGAAGAAACATTCAATTTCCCACGGAACAAATCGCTGCGTCCACGAGCTGCCATAACTCCGACAGATTCGGCGGCCACCGAATCGTGGTTGAAAAGGGGTTACGCCGCTGTAAATTTTTCAACGCGACTGAATTAGCATCGCCATAATAAGCCGTATCGCGGCATCGCCGGTACGCTATCGTAAATTCTTTCAACAGTCGCAGATAACTCGGCCCGATAAAAAAAGGCGCGCACATGGACGTACGTACAAACGATCGCGCGCTTACGTATCCCCTCTGTGCCTCTCTTTTCTATCTCTCGATTCGAATAATTTCATCTGGAGGGGGTGGTTAGGAAGGACGAGGCACGAATTTTTCCTTTTCGACGCAGCCACCGGGAGAATCGACAGGAAACGAACCGAGGGAGAGGGACGAAGTCACAGGGAGAGAGGAAAGAGAGAGAAAAAGTCACAAAGAGAAAGAAAGGGGTCAAAGGGATCAAAGTCACGGAGAAAAGTCAAAGGGAAATAAAAATACAGAGAGAGAGATAAGGACAGTAGGAGAAAAGAGAGTGAGAGAGAAGGGAGAGAGATAAGGACAGTAGAAGAAAAGAGAGTGAGAGAGAAGGGAGAGAGATAAGGGCAGTAGGAGAAAAGAGAGTGAGAGAGATACAGGGAGAGAGAAATAAAGACAGTAAGAGAGAAGGAAGGCACATAGAGAGAGAGAGAGAGGCACCAGTGCAGTCGCAGATAAAAGGTTGATACCGAGATCGATGAAGGCGATAGTTGGAGTTATTACCGGATAGAGGAAGCGAGCGGCCGGAACAAAGACGGAAACGACCGTAAAAAGAGAAACAGAAAGACGTGCGTTCACTCTCTGATACCTCTCTAACCGAACTGCAAAAGAATAGGGGGTGGTATAGCAGTAGAAGGAAAAAAAGAGACGAATGTGATACATTCGACTTGCGAGAAGGTTCAGTGACGAAGGTACGTATGTATATATGTATGTATAACGCACGGAAAGGCAGAGAGAACGTTGGTTCTAAAGACGGAGTGAAATGAACTGCGTTCGAGAAGTGAGACAGATAGAGACGGAGCATGGATGTGTGGAAATAGCAAAGAGAAGTATAAAGAGAGAGAGAAAACGTGTGTATAGAGGGGCGGAGAAGAGGAGAAGTGGTCGGTGCTCGCACGAAGCTCGATAAGCAGAAACAGTTATCAAGAATGGAAATGACTGATAAAGGCCGGCGGCTCACCGGCGCTGGAACGCTTTTTAATATTACATTAAGGCGGGATTACAACGACTGCGACGGAATTCGCCTCGTGACGCATCGTGCCGAAGCACGCGAAATTTCACGGCTCGACGGACGATCCGGGACGATTTAATTAACGATCGACCATTGAAATAGAAGAAACTGGTATATAGGGAACGAGAGAAAAGGAGAAAGAGAGAGAGATTTGTAAGGAGATACAGCTGTGATGCGGAGAACGAAAAATTCCCGGCGATCGTCGAGGAACGATAAGTGGATCGGTTTTGGTATTTGCATTTTGATGCGAACCGTCCCGCGGACGGCCAATTGCGGAATCGATCGTAAGATCGATGCTAATGATCTTCGTGGGATTAATGTTGCCGCGTAATGAATATGACTTCAGATGTTTGGATTGTTAGTGGAAACGGGATAAATGAGAGTTCGGTACAAGGGGTAAAAATTTGATTGGCGAAAATATGGACGAATTAGTAAATCAGAACTTTTTACGATTACTGCAATTATTCAAATTTTATTTGATTATAATTCAATAGGTATTGAAATGTCTAGAATTAACCCTCGGAAGGCGAATGGTTTTACAGACGAATGCAGGGTCATTTTAACCGTAGTACGGTCTTCGGGTCTTTTTTGACCCATCGCCTTCTTATCTTTTTAATTACTTTTGCTGTTATCAAATTTATCTTCCCTTATCATTACATCGAAAGTTCATTACCTAAGTTCATATGGCGTGCTGGTAACAAAAATTGTTACACCTAAGACCTTTGGGTCAAAAAAGACCCAAAAACCTCAAGTGTACAGTCGAACGAAAGAACGCACTAGGGTTCACCTATAGCAAAGTTTCTATTGTACACGGGTTTTAAGAAGGCATTGGGTATTGTTGAAGCAAAATGTTTTATGTGTACTGCGTGGAAAAATCAACATCTTAAAATATTGGAAGATAACACGTCCGGTAAATATGGTTTGGGGATGCCTGCGAACACCCCAAGTATAAATGTGCACACTGTCACCACGTTTTGTAGGCAGTTCTAATTGTGCGCCCGTCTTGTGAACATCGTCTAAAATATAACTATTTACCTACCTTACTCCACACGAGTCATTTATTTAATACAACCCCTCAACAGGTATAAATGTGTATACTTTCGACTGTATATATTTGATATTTTTCTTGTTTATTTACATTTCATACATAAAATAGGTGTATTTCCTAATCTGAGCCGCCTGGCTTTATCGTTGTTGAGTCAAAATGACCCTGCATTCGTCGTACCAGGGTTAAGACTGCGACATTATGGGGTGGACCATTAAAACTTACAATCTTGCATGTTTTTCAATTTTGTACGTAAAATCTTCAAGAGCAATGAACCTTTTAACCCTTTGCCTTACCTGCGTATGTTTGATTTAGCTATTGACATTGGGAAGCTTTAAGTTTATTGCAAATCTAACAATTCATTTTTAACATCTTGACCATAATCTGCACCACGAATGTAACACGTTATTATAAGGCAAAGAGGTTAACACATGTAGGAACCTAGGGAAAAATATTGAGGGACCCAATGGGAATCGAACCAGAGGACCTTCGGCTTAGCAAACCGAGGCTTTGCGCGCTACGCCAACCACTCCCTCTCTATTCTCCCTTCGAGGTTTCCTATTTGCGTATGGAGGTCCCGATACTACACATACATACATACATATGTTCTTTTGGCAATCGATTTTCGATAATTTTATCAATCTTTCTGTTCCCTTTAAGTATTACTATCAGTAAAAAAAAAAAAATAAGCAAAAATATAATATCTGATAAAAAGTAAGCAAGGAAGAGCTTCACATTTTTTAAGCGTCTCATCCTCACAAAAGAAAATTCTTTATCCACAAATGTTCTCATTCGTACAAATCATCTTTCATTGAAGAAATTTGTCTATAACCTATCCTCTCCGATGAATCACCTTAATTTATCTAACAAATTCACATTGTAATACCACGGAAAAAGAAAAAATCAACATGTAAGGAACACGGAGAACTTTTTATAGAAAGAAAATCTACACGTATTTTATTATTTACACCAACGGTGAAAAACAGACAGTTTACAGATACAGACTCTTGCACGATTTGACTCGCTTTTGTTTATGCTTTTTCTACATAAATGTTTCGGGAAAGTTCTCGGTTATTCCAAACAAAACAAAAGTGAATATGTTTATACATCTTCCGCGGTTCGACAAATTTCCCGAATGCTCTCGAAAGAAATAGAATATTCCTTACAAACAAGTAATTCCAAATTTAAAAAAATAAATTATATTCAGATTACAATATATCAGAATCAGAACGGTTCGTCCATTCCTTTGACCCGAGGCCGCGCACCTTGCGCAACAGTAACTCGCGATTTTCCGCCAGGCATGCGCGTAGGTGTCGATTGCGCGTGCACGTAAAACGCTGAGCACGCTCGCGAAGACTATACTCCATCCACATCGCGGGGATTCGGGTTCATCCTCGAATTTCTCTGCTCGCGTTCGCGAACCTCCTCGCGTTCTCTGCGCTATTTGCATAATGGTGTCCGCGAGAGATCGTTACGGCGAGCCTCGGCGTCCTGTGCAAATTCCACGCGCCGTTTAACGGCCGCATTACTCTCGATTTTGTGGCAGATCGGTCGAGGATCGTCGCGTAAAAAGTTGAGAAGTTCGATGGATACTACTGGAAAAAGAGAGCGAGAGTTGTATCGAACGCTCGAAAATCGAAATTACCAGAGGATATAGGCGCGAACGTTTAGGGTCTACCATAAGGGTTCATCGGATTGAGAAACGGACGATTCTTGGAACGACGTGCGAGAGGGAGGGATCGAACGAGTATGACTTCATAAAGGTAGCTCGAAATGGATTTTATAGAGGTGTTTAGAGTTCTCGCTCCGGGCATTCGTAGATTCGATCTTGGTTCAGCTTGGGTTTCTTGTAATGGAGCCTCGTCCAATTGGCAGTTGGATAATTCCTGGAATATTGGATTAAATGTCATGAATTTAGAGAGATTTTCTGTATCGTAATTTAATTCGATCATAGATAAGGAAGGGGGTGTATTAATTTACGGAATTATGTGTAGCGATGTTTGTGCTGATTTGAAAGTGATCTATAATAAATGAGAAGTCTAAAAAAATTGAATTTATCAGGTATCGTACCTTCTTTTTTTTTTTTTAATCGACTAACATTGTAGCAGTGTGGAACCATTTTTGGCGAATATTGTAGAAAAGTCGAAATATCTCGAAACGAAAAATATGCGATTTAGGTGATTTTCGTAAATATCGACAGATTTGATCAAATTTCTTAGGATCTCGATTTGTGACGATTTTTCCAACGAGAATATTGATATTGAATGTTTCAAGTATAACCAAGTATTTTGTTTCGCCTTTTAAAAACACGATTGTGATATAAGAATGTGATTAAAAGTAAGAAATTCTTAAATAAATGAACTATTGCATTTTTAATCAAATCTTTAACTTCTCGAGTTACAAGTTGAATCGTCTCTTTCAGCGAATGTAACAATTAAACTAGATGAATTTCGAAAAATTTCCATTTTCTTTCGTCGTAAATTCAAACAGTAAATAGGAAATATTGTTACGGAAAAAAAAGGGTGAAGATCTTCCGAGAATGTAAAATTTTGTCGCGATAAAGTTCGTCGTGAAATTTATACAATATTTACAGGCATGATATTTATGCCAGAGTTTTTTTTTTCCCACGAATCTATAAACTGTTCATCATCGACGCGATAAAGCGCGCATCATATGTGTATCGCAGCTTTTTTTTTTCGATCGTTCAGCAATAATTCGCGAGCATCATATTATTCCAGCGAGTTTGTGCACGTTCAGCTTGAATATCGGTTCGCATCGCTACGCTGACGTGTCATCGGTTTCGTTCGTATGTATTTTTACTAAATTCTGTGACGAGACAAATAAACCAGACTTAAAATATGTAACATTCTCTCGCTACACGGAATTTTATCATTCCAAATAAACGAATATGCCCAATTTTCTTCGTCAATAATCAAGCATCAAGTATCATCACTAAACAGTAACGATTCCTGAGCTTCTTTGCAGCCGGTCGAAATTGAAAACTTACGAAAATCTAATTTATCGATTTAAAAGTTGTTATTTATAACGTGGAATTTTTTATTTTCAACGTTGAGTAACGATGAGTTCATTTCTTGTTAATAAAAGTCGCGTTTAATTGTTAAAGAAGAATAGAAATTAATAATTCTGAAAAAGTTTAAAAATTGAAGGTTTTCTTTAATTTTAAATAAATTTACTTTTAACGAACATTCTTTAATTCCAGGTAAATTTAATTTTAATAAACATTCTTTAATTTGAAGGAAATTTGCTTTTAACAAACATTCTTTAATTCCAGGTAAATTTAATTTTAATAAACATTCTTTAATTTGAAGGAAATTTGCTTTTAACAAACATTCTTTAATTCCAGGTAAATTTAATTTTAATAAACATTCTTTAATTTGAAGGAAATTTGCTTTTAACAAACATTCTTTAATTCCAGGTAAATTTAATTTTAATAAACATTCTTTAATTTGAAGGAAATTTGCTTTTAACAAACATTCTTTAATTCCAGGTAAATTTAATTTTAATAAACATTCTTTAATTTGAAGGAAATTTGCTTTTAACAAACATTCTTTAATTCCAGGTAAATTTAATTTTAATAAACATTCTTTAATTTGAAGGAAATTTGCTTTTAACAAACATTCTTTAATTCCAGGTAAATTTAATTTTAATAAACATTCTTTAATTTGAAGGAAATTTGCTTTTAACTAACGTACAGCTGAAAAATGCAGACACTTGATTTTCGAAAATTATTCCACGTATCGTGCTAAACGCAACAGTGTCTCACTTCGGCTGATCGAATTGGCTCGCATGAACATAATTAGCAGGTTGCGAGTTGCTCGTCGCTGCGTTAAAAAACGTCGCCACGAGGAAAGGAACGCCATTAATGCTTTAGGTAGCTCGAATCTTTATTCAATCAAAACGTAGACAAAGAAACTTGTTTACGATCGAGGCTGGCCTGTCGACAGGCAGAACGAGTCATCGTGGTCCCTCTCTTCCAAAGACCGAGCACGATGCTCGAGTCCAACTGTTTTGACACTCGTCCGTCTCGAGTCCAGGTTGTGCCTTTCCTCTTCGGTCTTTTCTTCTTCTCCGGCCTCCGAATTCCATGCCAGCTTATATCGGAATATCTATGGACTCGTCTGGACCACTTTTCGCTTAATCGTCTCCTACTCTCTTCCACTGCCGCCGCCGACCACGAAAACGATGTTACCTTTCGGAACATCTGTACACAGTGTTGTAGAGTTCTTTTGCTGGACTTTGTTGCACCGTTCAATGCCCGACGATTGTCGTGTGGAAATTTTTCAAATGGGAGTTTGTGGAGGGGTTAGTTGGGAAGTAACTATCGTGGAGGTGAATTGAAATGGAAATTGGAAAATTTAAATGTTGCGAGGGATAAGTTGGAAAATGAGAGATTTCGGTGAAGTAGAGATTAATTGTAAATTGGAATCTAGAGGGTGGAAAATTGGATTGATGAGGAGAATGTGAAATTTTCGTCGCGTAGAAATTGGGAAAAGTGAAATTTTCGTGGCGTAGAAATTGGGAAAAGTGAAATTTTCGTGGCGTAGAAATTGGGAAAAGTGAAATTTTCGTGGCGTAGAAATTGGGAAAACTGAAATTTGCGAAGAGAGTGTAGGTGGCATAGAAATTGGTGAAAAATTAGAATCTAGAGGGTCAGATATTAGAAAAGTGACTGATAAAGAGAATGTGAAATTTTCATGGCGTAGAAATTGGGAAAATTGGAACTTGCGAAGGGGCAAGTTGAAAGATTTGAGGTTTCGTTGGGGTAGAAGTTCATGAAAAATTGGAATCCAGAGGGTGAAAAGTTAGGAAAGTGATTGACAAAGCGAATGTAACATTTTCGCAGCGGAGGAATTGTAAAAATTGAAATTCACCAACGGAAAAAAAAGTGAGCTTTTGATGGCATAGAAATGAACATAAAAGTTGGAATCTTAGAGGGTGGAAAATTAGAAACGGAATTCCTCTTTGTATTTTGTAGTATCTGACACATCTGTGACAGAATATGTGTATAGTGACACGATGAAACGACATTTAAGGTGTATGAACAGTCAAAGGAATCACCTCGAAGTTTTAAGGATAATCTAGATGAGAATCTTCTTGCTGCGAAAAGCGATACGACCGTTGGAGGATGTTCAACGATTGCGGTGACGCACGCGAACGTACAAAGGTCGGCTCGTAAATAGTTTAATCTCCGGACGATCAAGCCGGCGTCTGATTAAAACTGTCTCGACTCTGTTAATCATTATCTCCCGTTCGAAAGTACAAAGATGCGTTCTGTCTGAGTTTTTGTCTTTCCTTAAAAATCTAAATGCCGCTCCTTAACGAGGTCTGAAACAGCCTCTCCACTGTTCCCCGTTTCGTATCAACCTTCGATCACATTGAAAGTATATACTCTGTGTGAAAAGAAAATTCGTAAATTCTAATAGAAAATTTGAAACCTCCGATTTTTTCGAGAAATTAATGCTTTGCACACCGAGCACTTTTTTATACGGTTGACTAGCACGCTATTTGCAGTGAAACTATTGGAAAGAACAAATTATAAATTTATTTATTTTTCTTTTGTTAATTTGCTTCATTTCAATGTAAACAAAACTTGAACAGCCCCTTGAGAAATCTCCATATCCGTGGGGGATAAATTCCGAGCACGCCAGCGGACACCTGAAACCGCGGATAGCAGCGAACACTATACAGGGTATTCACTGTTGGTAGAAAATTTAAGGGGTGATTCTAATAGAAGCTACGAGACGAAAATGAAGAATAAAAAAATTGCGTTTGAGGCTTCGTTTTCTAGTTATTAACATTTTAAAATATCCCCGTAACAGAGCAACCTTCTTTACACCAGTGAATATAGGGCACGTATTTGTCGTACTGTACTGATGTGACGAGATAAAGTGACGTGAATGTAGGAACTTCTTCTTAATTTTCTTGTATCACGATCATACTATGTATATTTATATTTTTCCTTATCAAAACAAAACTTTCGATTTTCAAAAGTTTCACTTCCAGAGTGTGTTGTAAAGGGTTAAACGTCTATGTGACCAAACGTTTGATAAATTCTAAAAAAGAAGAAGAAGAAGAAGCATTTGTTCAGTATTGTACCGTGGTGCCCGAATATTAATAAGAGTCACTGTAACTTGAAAGCGAGCAAGGCTGTAGGCGTCGTCGATAGGCGTGATCGAGGTTACAGAGATGACCCAACAAATGTCCACACGAGCCACCGGTTGGCGATGGCGGAGGTGCAACGGCGTGTACACAGTGGAAGGCGCACAGTAGTCATTCCCGTGGCACGTCGTGACGGGTCTCGCGGAGTCTCAGACTGCTATCTTCTGACATTGAGGCGGCGGTATCTGTGCCACCAAGTCTCAGCCGTACAACCTGCTGCGACCGAGATATGCCTCTCTCGACCGGCACAACTTTGCGCCGTTTTGACGTGCGCCAGATAACTAACGTCCTCGTCCCTCTCTCTTACACTCTCTATCTATCTCTTCGTTTCTCCTCTTCTTCTTCTTCTTCTGGTTCTGTTCTTCTTCGCCCTCTGACATGGTCGAAAGCGCAGCCGTGGTGTATCTCGAAAACGGAATCGCTGTTTCAAACTCTGTGGTCAGAGTTCTTCCTCGTGGTGAACGCCATTTTTTTCAGGTCAAGCATGGGGTGCATTTATTTCGATTTTTTTTTTTTGAGATTCGTGGATCATTTTAATTTGTAATTGAAGGTGATGATTTTTTTTTGGTCAGGTACGGTCAAGTATTTTTTTCTTTGGAGATTTGGGAAGCATTGTGAATTGTAATCGAGGACGTTGGAATTATATTATTGGACCTAGAGGAAAGAATTTGAGCGCTCTTTTTTTCAGGTTAAGCTTAGGAAAGTTTTTGAGGATTGACAGTGGAGTACATAAGATTTAGAATTTTTTTTCTAGAAATTCTTTTTCAACATTAACCCTTTACGAATTCTGATTACCTGTACAACATACATCTAGGACACTATTTTCTCAAAAATATATGAGATCGTTGATTGCTTTCATAGTTCTTTGGTTGCATATACGTAGTCCTTCGTTCTCAAAGGGTTAATGCAGAAAAGTGCTCCCGCGATCAGCACCACTTTTTAGATTAACTTTGGAGATCATAGTTTA
>NW_017100362.1:365757-366866 GCF_001263275.1 Habropoda laboriosa
CCTTGCAAACCTCGTCAACCCTCGTTAACATCAACTCTTCGCTCGCCGCAGTAATCGTCGTCGCGCAACGAGCATCTGGTCCGCGATTTTGCGAAGTTCGCGTGGGGCCAGCAGCCGGGCAGAAAGAAGAAGGCAGAAAGAGCTCGCTAGTGCGCTTAGGTATAAAGCGATGCGCTAGCAGTCGTTTGACGACGTCTATGAATAATTCATGGACGGCGTTTCCTCATACAGCTCGAATGCTCTTCTGAGAACGTGGCAGGACACAGGAAAGCGTCGATAACGATCTCCTCCCTCTCCCCCTTTCTCCGTTCTCTCTTCTAACGATCCGTCCTCGTCCCTCTTCAACGCTGTTCATCTCACTTCTGTCCACGTGACTCACGCTATCGAACCACTACGGCGGATGGCTCGTCACGATGCGTCAGTGCGTCAGATAAAGTCACCGTACGCTTCTCGCCGTATCCTCGTCATTCTCATTGTGTCAGGGCTCGCGCGGTGACACGTTCGGTGTGTGTCCTACATCGTTGGCTCATTCTTTCCGCCGACGACGCGTGCAGTAACGCGCGGATCCCGAAAATCGACCGACCAGTCGATTCCCTCGATCGTTATCTCACCGCTGGACGGTCTATCGTCGTTTCGGTGCTTTTCGTATAGTTTCCCCACTGGGCTTGTTGTTCAAGGGATTAATCATTGTAACAGGTTGAATTAGCTTTGCTCTGTTACGGATGATTGTTAGTTTTCACTTGTCTTTTCTTCTTTTCGTCCTTTTTGTTTTATGTGGTTGTAGGTTGTAATACGAGGTGACATGATTCGTAAGGGAGATTGATACGATGTGAATGGATGATTGTACCTTTTTGTTTTTTTCTGTAGGAGGCTATAATTTTTATGGAATTGTGGCTTGTACAGTTGGGAATTATCGAGTATAAATTACACGTGATGTTTCAACGTGTTTCATCTGATAAGGTTAACAGATGTAGTTAGTGAAAAAGTGGCGAGGGATTGTATTGTGTTAGATTTGAAAGATTGAAATAGTATGGAGGATAGGCAGTTTTTACTTGATGAATCGTAGGGAGGATTAAAATTGAATTTTAGCTAAAATAGAGTGTCTGTCT
>NW_017100362.1:366887-367944 GCF_001263275.1 Habropoda laboriosa
CACTGATCTGGATCGAAACTTGTACGGTTACTTTCTAGGATGTAGTGGAAGCTACACTGATTCCATCCCCTTTATGCTTTATGATAATTCAAGATTAGCGCATTGTGTAATGTATTATACGAGTCACTCAGAAGCCAAAGTGACTAATCCCATCAAATTAAATTTATTACATTTTTTTATTTAGGAAGAGTTAAGCACTATGCATGCGCTTTGCTACTAAAATTAGAAGAATACCAAAATGTGGAGGTAATCATTTTGGCTTCTGAGTGGCTCATATGTAAATAAATATTGTGTAATAATTAACAGAGGTGCCAGTTATACTTAGAATACTTTCTGCAAGATTTGTCTAACAACCAATTGAACTTTAGTTAATTCACATTTCAGTAGTTTCACAATAGTTTAAGCTGACACAAATTAAATTTGAAACTGAAGTGTAACTAATTTCATTATTTTGATACATTCTTACCATTTTTTCTTATATATCTTAAATTACTTGCACATCCTAACGAGTTCCACCAACACATAAAATAATAAAAATAATCTCTACTACTATTAAAGTCTTCCCTAGGGTTAACCTAGAAACATTTTACTTCCGACCTTCATACTATTGGGATGGAAGAAAAGTTCGTAGCGTTTGTCAAGCCACCTGGACCAGTTCATGGCCCAGAAAAATGCCGAATTTTAAGGGATGAAATCGTGAAACTGCCTCAAAGATGGCGAAAAATGGTGAAACAAAATAGCATATACGGTTGAACAAATCTACGTATAAATATCTAAGCATTGTCTTTCTTCCAACCCAGTATGTAAAATGAACGGGTTAGAATATTTACTTAGTCTTCAGTTCATGCAGTAAAAGAATTTATTTTACAGTAATTTATATTTCACCTCCTTTTTGCACAGTTTTACTTAACATTTTTTAAATATTTTTCTTATTGCATGTCTTAATGAATTCTACTTATAATATAACAATCACAAGAATAATTTCTACCGCCAATGTAAATTGATAATATCTAAAACGAAGAGGATAAGATAATTTGAAAAAATTCTAGTGGCTTGT
>NW_017100362.1:367960-373342 GCF_001263275.1 Habropoda laboriosa
TTCAGGCTTTTACTGGTTCACCAAGATGTTCTTTGTTCGGTATCGGCATCTTTCGGGTCGCGAACGGCAGAAGGTGCGCGCGCGAGCGCGTTATCTGCGAAATCGTATATACATACGCGATAGGCAAAGTACGTGCCGCGATTATCTCGCCGTTTCGATCGTGTACGCGCGGTGTCTGGCGTGCGTGTGCGTGGGTTCACGGGGGACACGCGTGTGTTCACCCGCCCGCTCCTCTTTTTTCCTCTTCCTGCTCTCGCGTGTATTACGCTCGCGCGTCTCCGCGCGAACCGTACGTGCATACCCTGTGATTCGTAAATATCCACTATTTTTTTTCTTCCGAACCTCGCATGACTGCATTCCTCGAAGTCCGTAAAAATCCTATTCAAACTGCTGGAACTTGGGACTAGGAGAAAAAATTGTGCAGATTTTATCTTACTGCAAATTGTTTATTTTCAGTGAAATTGTTGGGTTATTTATTTTACTGGGAACACGCGAAGAAACGTATGTTACGTTTAAAGTTGAAGCAATAATCTAGATGCTAGAAGAAAATTATGTAGACTTTATTTTAATGCAAATTGTTCATTTTCGGGTTATTTATTTGACCAAAAATGAACTATTTATCGCATTCAAAGTTGAGTGAACAATTGCATTTAAATCCCCTAAAAATTGCTTTTACATTGAAGTAAGTTAAATTGTAGCGACTTGTTACTAAAAAATACAACGTAGACCTTATTTTTGCTCTAAATTTGTAATTTTCAGTAGGAATCATTGGCCCATTTAATTTACTGAAAATTTAATAAATCGAAAACAATACTTCAAAAACAAAATGTATTATTTATCACATTCTCGTTGTGTCTCATATAAATTGCATTGAAATCCTAGCAACCTGCACCATCTTACTAATAACAAATTGAATCAACTGCATTAATTCTGTCTCATTTAATTTTACTGGAAATCGTGGGCAAATGCATTTTTCATACTCCTAGGCTTTTGAAAAACTGTGAAAAATTCCAGGATACTTATCAAAGTTTCTACTGTTAGAAAAGTCCAAAAAGCGAAGGCTTGAGTGGGCCATGTGTAGTCTTCTGCTGCGTTTCCCCCTCCTAGGGATAGTTTTGTCTCAAGGCTAAGAAAGGCCATATTGTCAAGGGGGTCCTCTTGACTAGGTTTTTCAGGAAGGACAGAATTGTATCAGCACTCGTGCAGTATAGTTCAAAATACAAGGATTCACCCTGTTTAACCGCCCACGTTTATATTTTATTCCACCGCTCACCACCGTTATCCTGACCGTTTTTACCTTACAAATCAGAAGTGGGATTTACCGTGATATACAAATAGTAGTGCAGTATAGTTCAAAATACAAGGATTCACCCTGTTTAACCGCCCACGTTTATACTTTATTCCACCGCTCACCACCGTTATCCTGACCGTTTTTACCTTACACTACTGTATTATACACTTGTTCCTTATGTCATATGTTTAAAATTTGTTTCGATAAAAATGAAAATCCCTTTCGAAAACATGTAAGGGTGAAATTTTGCTCGGGTCATTAACGACCCAGATTGCTTACGAAGGGTTGACACAAACCAATTCGCTTCATTTCTTTATTTTCACTAAACAAAAACGAAAAAAAAAAACGTCGTTAACGAGTTGTTCTGTTTGAAATCTGTTTTTCGCGGGTCGCCATGTAGAGAAACGCCACCGAACGCTTTTGTCATCGCGGTTGCGTCGTGCATGGACGTAGAACAACCGTGCGCTCCTTCCTTTTTCACTCGTTCCTCGGTGTTCTCGTGGCCAGCACCGTTTTTACGGACGCTATCCACTACCACGATCGCCGCTAGACCTTAATCTATTTCATTTCGTCTCGTTAACAACACGCTCCGACCAGAGTTCCCTTCTTTCCCTGGCTTTTTACCCGCTGAAACACTGGCGAACAAGTCTTGAGGGTTAAGTGTTCGCGGTATCGGGGCCGGATAACCAACTTCGCCAATGTACATCTCGTCTGATCACCATAAAATCGTGAAAAATACTGTCTTATCGTCGAGAATTTCATTTTAACACCGACAGAAAATTTTCCAATCCTTCGAGAGCAAAGACATTTATTGTATACAGTAGAACCTTGATTATCTGAACTAATCATGACACACGTGGCAAGGATCATCGAGTAACTCTGGCTTTGCAAGGAAAAATATCGTTTATTTTGAAATATTTTATAAATATTACTGGACACAGCCAGAAAATGTGGCTTTCTCTAAAATATTTACTGTATTGTGCTCAACAAAATGATGTGATTATGATACACAATGCCTATGTGATGAGGAATGCGATGAAAGATTTAGCAATTTTCTTCGGTCTCTTTGTTTTACCTCCCAGTCTTCCTTAGCTGCCAGCTGTTAATCGAAATCTGTCAATGACACAATTACGAAAATGAATTGGGTGAAAAACTAAAGGTGGTATATAATCTCAAACCTTAACCTATGATTTCTTTTCTGACTGCATTTGATGTTTTAGTACTGTGTCGGGTAACAAAAGCTAATCTGTCACAGATTAATTACATTTAGGATTACAATGAATTTTTCTCACATCTTGACCGGAATCTCTGCCACGAGTCTGACACGTTGTTGTAGGTGAAAAGGTTAAAGCCACTGAGACGCAAAGGGTCATTGTTGAAGTAACATTTGAAAGAAAAAAAAATCGTAATTCGCGCTCTATTTTCGGCGAAAACGTCGTCGGATCCGCGGGTACCAGGCGCAGACCATTATCTCGCTGGCTGGTGACTCACCGTTTATCTTTACGTTCTCCTAGACGGTATTGTCCGCCGTTATCTTCCGCTATTTACTAAAGAAGAAGCAGTCGATCGGGTAGATAGCGTCCGACTCATTGTCTAAACTCGTTCCTTTCCGATCTCTCGGATCTTTGTCTCGGATCCTCCTTCTTTACCTAACCTCTCCTAACACCAAAACGTTTCCTTCATTTCGTACACGATGTCTCTGGAAACGAGTTTAAATGTACCGGTTCGAAACTCACTTCACCTGATCGATCTGGCTATCTTTTCAAACAGAGACAGACAGCTTCTGAATGAACGACCGACTAAACGCGTTAAACGAATAGAAGCGTCTCTATCTGCACGTTTCTCCCGCTCATTTACGTCACCGCGGCTGCCGGCAGAGTGGCTAAGCCCGAGCGCACAATAATTCTGTCTATCTATTTATCTTCTTCAGCCTTCAAAAGAATAGAGAACAATGACGCGGCTCGCGAGACGTTCGGCAATTTGTTGCAGAGAGAGAGAAAGAGTGAGTGAGGGGGAGAGACGGTAAACAGAGAAAGCTCTCCTTCTCTCGTTGACTATGACAAAAGGGAGGAAGAGCGACTGAGAACGATAGATAGAGCGGTAGCTTACGAAGGAACGAGTGAAATAGCTTGTATACATGTACGTATATTTCTGTGTGAGTAAGACAGAGACAGAGGGATACCTAGAGCAGAAAGAAAAAGAGAGCAAGAGAGAGAGAGAGAGAGAGAGAAAAGCGGTGGGTGAGACGGGTGAGTTGTACGCAGTCGAGGTAGCTTCTATCCACGACTGGGATCTAATCTCCCTCGGGAATCTGGCATCCTATACCGGTATCGTTCAGGGAATCTCTCCTCCACCTCCACCTCCCACTTTTTCCTCCACCCTCCTCGTATCCGAGCGCTGACTATGTCCTAGTTTATACACACTTCGATATCCTTGTGATAACGCTTCCAACCACCCCATCTCCTCCTCCTACTACCTCTGACAGTCGCGTTGGATTCTCTCACAGACGCTCGCAATTTCTCGAATAGTCCTCTCTCTCTCTCTCTCTCTCTCTCTCTCTCTCTCTCTCTCTCTCTCTCGTTACCACCCCTTTTTTACCCTCGCTATCTATCAGAGTGATACCGTTGACGGATAAAAATGTTTGGAGCGCGGCTATCGATTGTCCGTAGATCCTAGGATCCAGATAGCTGGATATAATCGAAGATGCACAGATACACGGCGAATTCTCTGTTCGATCGGAGATTACTCGCGGTGGTACGGTAGTGGACGGCAGATATCGCTGGTGAAAATCGGGTGCAGTGGGGGAGATGAGATCGATGGGTGATTTTTGAAGGGGTATGGAGGTTTATGATGCAGGATTTTTTTCGGATTAGCTTTAGGAAAGAGGATTATCCAGTTTTTTTTTTTTTTTTAATTGTAGGTGAAAATTGTGTAAAAGGTGCTTCTTTTTTCATTTTTCGAATAGACGAAGTTGAGGTTTTTCTTTCTTCCTTAGATTAGGTCTAGGAAAGAGGATTTGTTAGTTTTTCGAATTACAGGTGAAAATTGTTGAAATTTTAACAAATTTTTGAAATAGACGATGTCGAGCCTTTTCTTTGTTTCTTCTTTTGGAAAACGATAGGTTAAAAAGTTGCAGTTCGTTGTATGTATTCTTCGAGGCGAAGATTTGCACGGACATTATGTCTTTTATCACCATTCACCATTGCCGTGTCTTTTCTTATCCCGGCTGATTTATTTATCAGCTCTATCTTCAACTGGTCTGTCCAGTCGACTGCAATTAATCGCCGCGTTTCTCTATTACAGTCTACTTAAGAAACACGTATACCACTGTTCGAATCTCGCAACCAGAGCTACATTTAACCCTTTGCCTCACGATTTTTTTTTATCGTCGTATAGAGTTTGTTTCAGCTATTTACAAGTTTGATACTGTGTTAAATAAAACGAAGTTGAAGTACTGTACATAATTTGTGTTCGATAAGCCTCTAGCATAAATTGAAGTTGATGTTAGAATTAATGTGAAAGGCGTGGGCTGAATGTGAGTGAAATAGGAGGGAATAATGAAAAATTATTTCATAGTGAAATTTAAGTCTGGAGTACTAAATTAATATCTGCAAGAAATTTTCAAAAATGTCAACCTCCAGAATTATCTGATCTCATTTCACGTTCGATTCGGAATTTCCATAATTTATCGAGTTACACATTCGTGGTATTGGCAAAAGGGGGACGAAATACAATAATTCTTTTGTTACATATCACGATTTGCCGCCACGAGTGTGTTATTACAACACAAGAGGTCGATTCTTCACTTTTTCTCGGGATATCCCTCGATTTATACGACTGAAAACTATCGATTCTTTATAACTCCCTTATAAATGAAACTACATCAATTTTACGCATCATGAGACACCATAGATTGTCACCTCGCTTCCAAACCAGCACTGTAACTCCGTTATATCCTCGATTCAAAAAATTTCCTTTTAATTTTCTCTAAATATTAATTTCGACATTCCATGGGACACCATAGACCTATTTTCCAAAAACTAGCTTCAATAAAATTACAACAACTCCGTTATATCGCTAATTCCTAAAAA
>NW_017100362.1:373402-395213 GCF_001263275.1 Habropoda laboriosa
CAATACGTCGTTTTACACCGTCGAAGACGATCGATCGAGGGCATCGGTGGTAAGGTCGTTTTCTTTTCAACGCGTATAACAATTTACAAGGCGCGAATGAAGTGTAATTTTCGAGAGGTGCCCGGGGCGGGCAGAAAACGGACGGCAAATAAAAGCGGAGTGGAACACGTTGAACAAACAAGCTTGCTTGAAATAACGCGTTCGCCGCCGCCGCGTCGACTTGAATATTCACGGGGCCGCTGCATGCAGATAAGGAAATGTTCGTGATCTTTCGACATAGATAACAGGGCGAAACTATCGATGATCTTCGCTCGATACGTCGATCCAAACATATTTTCCATACGGGACGCGCCGAGCTGCTGTCTCTCACCTACACCAGAACAATTTCTATCCTTGTGTGTGTTGCTTTAACGTTAGCGAGCAAGTGAACGCGCGCGTTCCACGGTGCTGATTAAAGTGTGTTTATCTTTATTGTAATCGGGCCGGTCATAAAGCGTTCAGCTAACTGGATACTCCGGAAACATTTCCTCGGCGAGCCGCTCGATTCGATCAATCAAGAAAATATTAGAGCATTAAACTCTCTCATCCGTGGACGTCCAAAATCCATCCAGCAGACGGTATCGTTGTTGCGTCTAATGAAATTACTATGCGTATAAAATCGATAATTATTTGTTGAAAATGATGCCTAATGCAAAGGTAGGGAGAAATTGAATTTGCAACCTTGTTTTGGATCGCGCTGATTTATGAAGCGTGTGTTGGAGAAGTGGTTGCAAATGGAATTGTTTGGTTAACCCTTTGCTGTCGAATCTAGCTCAGACGTGGGTGCTGAGCTTGTCAGAATTAGTTTCTCATCAAATTTTTCGTCGAATACAAATTTTTTTTTTTTCAATTTTACGTTACACATGTTTAACCCTTTCGCTGCGGCAGATTTTAATGCGTAATAATGGGTACCTTTAACCACGGTTGCAAAATTTCTTATTTTGGCCGTATCGTTTTGAAATTCGGTCGATTAAATGAAGTGCGTAAAGGATAATTACATTAAGGTGGAAGTGCACCAAAAGGTCCAACAGTATAGTGCGAGCAAATTTTCAAAACGCCTAAGGGTTAACATAATAATGTGTAGTTTTATTTTATATAAAAATTATATCTTGCATTTCTCTTGTAGTTTTATTTTATATTTCTCTATCGTGTGATATTAAATGCTTTGTCGGCAAAGGGTTAATTCGTCGAGTTGGTTCGTTTCTCAGCCAGAAATTGTATCTCTTGAATATGTGGTAATTTATTACTTCGAATTGTTTTTACTGTGAATGAAAATCTAGTGTACTTTGTTTAATACACATAGAGCAGGTTTAAAGAAGTAAATTATTATGTTATAACGAGTTACAATTTGCACTAGCTTTTCATGTTGCTTCTTACAAATATAAATAATACAAATCTCGCGTAGTCAGCCTTTAACGCAATTAACTCCTGAAAGATCTACAAATGAATAAACTATTGCCTTCCAAATTCATTATTTTCAGGTATCGTGACTCGAATGTATTAATTAAAATTACACAATGCTTGTTTCTTTCGTTATACATACGTGTAACGTGATAAGAGAAATAGATACTTTTCACCGGTATACAAGGTGTTCTGTTTAATTGGAAACGGTGGAATATCTCACGAGAGATTGAGGTTTTGTGAAAAAAATGTTGTTGCAAAAGTTACTTGGTATATAGCGAGAGATTAGGTGGTATGAATAATTTTTCTGTAGGTGTAGTAGTGGGGGAGATATCAAAGTCAAGTTCATTTTTTTTTAATTCAAGCACATCTTTCTATTCTTAATATTGTAGCGTTTCTTGAGACGAATTCAGCGAAGTGTCGCATTAAGTAGTTTCGTTTTATGGAAAGTTGTTGTTGAGGCCGATCTCACATACAATCGAAACCCCATTATTCGGTGTTCCCTTTCAATAGAGCATTTAATTTTCTCTCCTAAAACGACACGCCATAACCCAGTTCAGAGTTTAACTGTTGTAAATAGCGTCAATTTTCTATGCACCTCTGAACTGGCCCGTAGCGATAATCAGTTAAAAAATCGAAAATCAATGAAAAGGACTCGAAAAGAAAGGAAAGGGACAATATCGAAACAAATCGTACATAGCCATACCATAACGACTAACATTAATCGTCTCAACCAGGCTTAGAATTATTAATTTAAAACTAAGTCAGAGTGCTCGCGAGAATCGTAACGCGAAGCTCAACAGTTGTAAAATCGTGGAGAATTTGTATTAGCAGCACAATCGAGTAGAGTTTAGCTGGCCCAAAGCGTGCGACACATGTTGACCTAACTCCCCGATTCTTCGCTACTTTACCATTTTTCATAAAACGAAGTGACTTTTTAACAAACGCTCTACCGTATTATGAATAAAACGATACAGTGTTCCATTTAAAGAAATTAACTTGAGTTTGATATTTCTCCCACTTCTGCAGAAAAATTATTTATACCAAATAACCTTTGTAAGAATATCTTTTTCATAACTTCAATTCCTCGTGAGATACTGTTCCACAGTTTCTAGTTAAACGGAACACCCTCTGTACCCTCTTGAAAATAACGAAAGAAATTTGTATTGCATACGAAAATAGTATTAAATTCCAATCAGGAAACTCGATCTTTCCAAATGAAAATATTTCAAAACGAAGGGTACTCAATTTAGCCCTTCCGAGACCGAATTGTAGTTTCGAAGAATTCCTTATATATCTACCGATCATCGCGCGAAAAAAATTGAAATCAGTTTGAGTATGCGTTCCACTGGTGACGAAAAGGTTAACCTCGATCAGCAATTAAAAACCGCCAATTATTTAAGGAAAGAAAAAAAAAAAACACTACAAACTTGGAAGCAACCAGCTGCAATGCAAACTTTCTTCCAAAAAACGGAGGCCTCGAAAGGAAATAGAATAGCGTAGGGTGGGCGAGGAGGACAGCAAAATAGAAGGGGGGACGGAAGGGGTAAAAAGATCGCGGAACATTTCGCGAAAACGAGACTGAACTGCAACAGTCAGACATAGCCAGAGAGAGAGAGAGAGTGAGAGAAAGGGAGGAGAGAGGAATATATACGAGTGGTGTCGAGGCTGGAAAGCCTTGAGAGTTGCGGCGCCACTGGATGGAGATAAGGGAGCGTTATCGGCTGCGCGGTGGCTCTTATCAGCGATCGCGCTCTCCGTTCGCCTCACCTCCCCTCTCCTCCCTCGGCCACACTCCCTCCCTCACTCTCGCTCCCTTTCTCCCTCTCTCTCTGGCTATCTCGCTCGCACCCCCGCTACCCTCACGTAGCCTCGGTTCGCGGCTCAGCGATGCTATCATCTAACTAGCTCCAGCTACTGATTCTATCTCGCGTACCCACCCAGCAGGGCCGCCAACCGAGACCAGGGACGTCGCACGAAAATTCAACGCCCGACGCGACGTCTTTATCCTCGATGTCGAGGCTGGCGATTTCTTTCGACGAGAAATCAATTGTCGTTGGTTTGATATATTTTTCGGGAAACTTTTTCGAAGAGGAAAGAGGAAGTTTTGTGTGCGATAGTTTGGAGGAGTTTTTCGTTGAAATTTGAAGTGTTGGTTGTTGGAGGTACATTTAATATGAGGAAGTGTTGGGAGGGTAGAGTGGGATAGTGAAGATTTTACTGTGAGAGGTTCCGAACACTTTCGGAATATATTGCAGATAGAAGCAAGGATAGACGTGATTGGGGATAATGGTACCGGATGAATGATTTGGAGTTCGAAGGATAATTTTTTTCTTAATTTTCAGGATTTTTGCAAGATACTTTCTTTTTTTTTTTTGAAACCAGGTTGGCACTCCTGAAATCTAGTAACTTTTATTTTTATAAAATTTAGATTGGTACCCCGAAATATAAGAACTTTTTTTAAAATTCAGGTTGGTACTCAGATATCCAGGAACTTTTATTCAAAAATAAATTACGTTGGTATTCCTGAAATCTAGAAACTTTTATTTTTGGAAAATCCTGAGTTGGTACCCCTGTCAATATTTCCACGAGGAGAGACTTCGTTTCTATTGAAATTTTGTGAAATATTGAATTAAAATTCGAAGCCCAATTAAAAATATCTCTTTATTCAATTCCCAAATTTGCCCGAAGAAGTACGGTAAGAGTGTACAGGTGTCTCTAATAACTCAATTACAGTTTCATATTTCCCCCGTGCCGAAACGTTTATGGAAAACATTCTAGGGCAATTGGAATTGAAAATCGGGACAAGTCCTCGCTGCAGGAGGAAGCGTCAGGCGAACGATCACCGGAACGCCACGGTGCGTTGGCTCGATTATAAAATCGAGCGGCCCCTGGTACGCTTGTCTCCCCGATAGCCATCTCGATCGTCAAATGAACGGAACAGCTACAAAGTCCAGCCCGTTACGCTTTTCTACAAATCCGTGGAATGATTAAAAACCTCTACTAATCCGTTGAACATTCAAACTCCTGCTTCTGTTATCGTTGTTACATAAAGTCGAACTTTGTATAAGCAACGGAATACATCACGGAAGACACTTCGAACACCTACTTGGAGTTCGTCCTTTTTGGCGTTAGTATTCCTTTCTGGCAATAGAACTATATGCTAAGAAATCTAATCTCTGTCGAGGATTAAACAACCTGGAAGATCAAATATTTCAAGTGAGAATTATGCAAAAGAGTACCCGGATACCCGGTTATTGACATAAGGGTTAATGTGAAGATCGAAGACAAACTTGGCTGAAATAGATTAGGGGGTTTCCCATATGTGCACTAGAGTCACAGTTCACCTTTGGTATCATCCGAAAATTTCTACTCGCCGACCTGTGCGACTAATTACGAAACAGATGAAAAGCGAACGATAGAAAGTGAGAGCGTTTCTTTCTTTCTTTCATCCACCGTACCATCTTTTCCCTCCTGGTCGAATTCAGTGACGCCGATAAAGTAGAACACACAGAGATTCGAACCGCGAATTCCCATAACTCGTTTCCCTTCCAAGCAGATCGATATCTGTTGGAAGAAAAAGGCTCTTGCAGCCGGTCGATCGAGGCGAGATACAAGGAAGGAGAGAGAAACACAGGCAACGGCGCAAGATTTTACGGTGCATCTAGTTAAGAGGCCAGGTACGACTATAAAGCCGGTGGTGGAACACCTGGCGGCACGCGGCGACGTCTTCATCCTCTAATAGGCGTCGCGGGACGAGCAGAAACAGAAAGAGTGGAGAAGGGGGATGTAGCAGAAGAGTAGTCGGTTTGAAAGTTACGAGGCTCTCTGATAGCGCGACGAAGCTTTTACAGTTGCGTGGCATGCGGCTCGGTTGATCTTATAATGTCATTTCTTTTATTAGCACACCGTGTGCCGGCGATAACCAACTGGATACCGCGAAATGCGTTCCTCCAGTTTCTTCCAGCTGTATGCGCAACGTGTACGCTGCTATCTTATGTTACTCGATTTTTAATCTCTTTCCTTTTTCTTTTTTTCTTTCTTGTCTTCTCTGTGGCAAGGGATGATTTTTCTTGGGTTCGTGGTTAATGGAGGTTGCTTAGGGATGATAACGAGCATTTATTGGTTGATAGCGATATTGAACGTGATGGTTGTTTTCTACGTGATAGCGAGAGGAATAAATCGATCTGATACGTTTGGACGTGTAACAAATGGAAGGAGTGTCTGTTGTACAATTTGCTAGTTCTTAATATATAATCCGTGGGTAGTATGCTGAGTTACTGATACGTCGGAATTAAATTAATTTATTGTGTACACTTCGTGTAAACTGTCTTAATATCTTGTATTACAATTTGTTACAAATCGCTACAAGTGTTATTTAATTCCTTAGGTATGAAGTTAGCGTGTATTATGTCAAAGCATTGGTTATGTGTGTATGTCGTGTGTAGCCGTTAGATTGTATAATGCGAAATGTTGGATTTCTAATAAAATTGATCTTTTCACTGATTACTCGAATGTTACAAAGTTGCGAAATTTCTCTCGTTTACTTAAAATTCACGCGATTCCTGATAAGATGTTGTTGATTATTCTGGAGAAAATCTTTGGTTGAATTTTAAAATCTACTTTCATTTCTCACATTTCGTAATGCACGATGTAGTGTATTTCGGTTCGGTGTGAAAATCTTTTTCCTCTGTATGTTTTAGAAATTAATATACACGCCAATTACTTTGGCACAACGCACATTAAAATATTTAATTATGGAAAAATGTCGATAGTGCTGAATCTTTGACGTGTGAATCCCGTTTTTCACATAATTGAGCATCGAATGGAAGAATATCCTTTTTGGTTTAATCGAAGTTCCATTTTCAGAAGCTATTTATATTAAATTTTATAACTTAAAATTATTCTAATTTATATTAGAATTATTTTGGTATTCGAATATTAATTAAATTTTAGAGAAAATTAAAAAAATTTTCCTTCTCCTTTTCCAGCGTGTACCATTTGTAACACACGCAATTGTGACCAATTGTTCAATGAAAAATAGAACCAAAAAAAGAAATTAAATTCTAGAGAATATTAGAATAATTTTTCTTGTCCTTTTCCAGTGTGTACCATTTGTAACACACACGTCACAGAACGTGTTAAATAGTTGAAACGAATTGTTCAATTCAAATCAGAACAAAATATTTCTTCTTTCTTCATCCACCGGAAGTTGTCTGACGGAGAGATTTTTCCACGCGTTTCCGCGTGTTCGATACGTCTAATTGTGAGGCAGATCTGGCTACCAGAGGATTCTGGGAATGTTCTGATAGTAAAATGAAGCCTTTATGGTTAACACGGGAGTGCTAATCTCTCTCTCTCTCTCTCTCTCTCTCTCTCTCTCTCTCGCTCGCTCGCTCGCGGTAGCTTCTTGGAACCATGGAGGAAGTTGTAACGATTTCAAGCTAATATTAAGTTGCGCCCATTTTAAACGATCCTTCCTCGTTTCTTCCTTTTTTCGCGGTCGCCTTAATTGAGGATCAGGGTATCCGTGCGTCTTAACTCCGAGCGCTTGGATGTCACGGTTGAACGCGTTTATTTTCATAAATGTTGGATTTCGAAGAGGGGAGGGAGAGGGGATGCGAGTAATTGCCGGTTAGCACCGATAATTATCTCGCTGTTTGCTCTTCCTTTCTGATCCCCATGTCTCTCCCTGCTGTTTTCTACGTTTGAATTACTAGATACCGATCAGCGATCTCTTTTAGAATGCATCGTAAGGTGGAGTTGATCGTCCTTTAGATGTATCACGAAGCAATTATATCGATGATTAAAGTTCCACGAGTAATTGCACCTCGGAGCTATCTTTATTCCAATTTTTTCATTCTTTCTTGAGTTTACGGAATTTTTATCATTATTATTATTTTGTTGAAATGCTTCTTACTTTAATCTAGAGTCTGATTTAATAGCTTTTAATTTTCTCTTTTTGGGGTGGACGATTTTTATGGAGGATATTTCGGAAGGGTGAAACTATCTTTTTCTTTTCTTTTCCCGATTTTACGCGGACTTGTTTGTCGGGGAAAGGTGAATAACAGGGCGTCCATCTAATTTAAACGGTGTTCGTCACACGTGCGCGAAACAGGAAAGGAGAACGTTCTCCGGGCGCCATGGAAATTAACATATCTGACCGATAATCCTTGACGGTCCAGTGGCTCCCTTCGACTTACACCTTCTGCGAAACTGCGTGAAACGAAACTCTGTAAATCTACTCTTGTCTCTGCCAATTACAGCTGATCGTGTAGATCGGCGAATGTAGACCCTGTAAATCGGAAGCTAATAGCTTCTCTCTGATAAAGTTCCAATTAATCGTTCGGATTCGGAGGAAATATTTATTCCGTGTGTTCTAAATTCGTTTTACCACAAAATTCAAACTTTTTGATTACATTGGATCTTCGATATGTTGTAAAAATGATTTTTCTTCCTACTTTACATCGAATTGAAGGGAAAAAAATTTGGATATAAGAAAAGGTAGGAGTATCAAAGATCAACGAATGCGAATAATTGAATCGAAAGATACAAAATGGAAAAGGATTGATTAAAATAAATAAGAAGTGGAAAAGGGTAGATAGAATACATAAAACATGGGAAAGGATTGATTAAACTACATAAGAAATGGAAAGGGATAGATAGAAGACATAAAAAATGAAAAAGCGTAGATCAAAATGCACGAAAAATAAAGGAAATGATCACTCGTGGTGGACACCCACCTGTTTGATTCTCAAAATTTTAGAAGCTTAATGCTTCCAAAAATTTCACTCTATTTCGTTATTAATATTAATACAGCGACGAGACGGAGAGAAAATAGGGGAAAAATGAATAAAACAGGGGGAAAGGAATAAAAGAAAGAAAAAAATAGAACTCTAGGAGGGAAAACGAAAAACTGGGCGGGATTTGTCGACGCAGATATAACAGAGCGCAGCCGGATGGTGGAAGGGATCGCAGGATCGAGATATCCGAGCGGTGCACAGTGGCAATCGATATCCAGACATCTATATCGAGCGTGCATCGATTCGTCAGAAGAAGAGACAGCCTGTTACGTTTGTTTCCATCGGTCGCGCACGCCTGTCAATACGTGTATCCTGATCTGAAACGCGCGAAACGCAGCCGGGCTTCCTAAGAACACGCTCCATACCGCTCTGAGCATTTCGATACGCTTTTACGTCGATTCAGGGCTCCTCTTCTCCACGCGAATGAATCGCAGGAAAATTCTGCGTTTGAAACTTAAACTCTCGTGACAATCCTTGAAGCAAATCGTTCAATTTTGTGGCATTGGCGTCTCAATCGCTGTCCACGTGGGTAGAATAGAAGAGACTTGTAATTTCGAAAATTAGTTAATCGCCAACGTCGAAATTTTCGTTTTAGTAATTTTGTAATTGTAAGAGATTAAGTCCAAACGGCTCAATTTTTGTCGTTTTATCTGTTCGGTCATAAAACACTTCAAGGCAGGCAAGGCGAGGGATTAGTCGACACGGCCTGCAAATTTAATTTCCAACAGCACAATTACCAAAACCCTCCCATCTGGCTACCAGAAGCGGCCAACTTAGCGACCGACCAGGAAACAGTAGGGATTCCCTGCAATATAACAAACATTTTTTAGCAACAATCTCCCTACCTTCTCGACACCTCAGCTACCCCCAGAATATTGGAACACCAATGGACACATCTCGACCACCTCCACTACACATTTAGACAGCAAATCAGAACACACACAGAATATATAAATTGACACGCACAGACACTCAAACATTCATTACCATTCTAATTTTCGTAACACATCATCAGTTCGAAATCCGCGTCATACTATCGTCGCGGAAATACTCGTCGACGCTGTGACGCGATACCATTATCTATTTTCAATTCTTGTTATCCTTAGTTCCATTGATGAGATTTCAGCGATTCGAGGGTTTGAAACAATACAAAGAGGGAGTAGGCATTCTAAATCCTTCAAATGTCGTAAAAATTCTTAATGGATTACGGATAGATCTTGAGATATCTGAAAAGTGTCGTAAAATTGTAAGAATCATTTTAATAAACGAATCGCTGCAACATACTCTGACATTCATAAGTATCAAGACACCCCTTATATTCGTACACAAAATACTACATGACTTCAATGAAATTTCCTCACCAAAGTTAGAATCATAAATCAGTAGAAATGTATACTTGCTGTACTATGAGATCCCAGGCGGAATCATTTCGTTTGTATCTTAATAATTTTTTAACGACTGTTCAGATTTGCTTCACTGTCAACAAATCTCCTAATTAAACCCTTGCCTTAGAACGAGTCAGACTCGTGATGCAGAAAGATTAACAAAGATTAATGTTAATTCTAAATTTAGTTCTAATTTATAAGCCTGAGAATTATCAAATTATAAATGATGTAAATAATAAATAACTAACGTTTACATGTATAATTAGTTAAAAAATCGTAAGTCAAGCGGTTAACCCCTTAACCTAAGGCAACGTGTCAGACTCGTGGCAGAGATTCTGGTGGAAATGTGACAAAGCTAACGATATTAGTAAGAAAAATTAATCGTAGTCCTAACTTTCGTTTTAATTTGTAAAACTGAGGATTACTAACACAGATTAGCTTTTGTCACCTGATACAGTACCGAAACAATAAATGTCTGACGCTTAGATGCATAGTCAGAAAAGAAATCATAGGTTAAAGGGTTAAGAGACCTAATGTCACTAATGATTATACCAACAGCAGGTAAATAACAGGTGGATCACTTGTTTGTACGTCAAATATTTATTCTTCCTTTCTTCAATCTTTTTACTTCTCTCTTTTAGCTCTTATCTTATCGTTCATTCTACTTTTTCTTCTCTCGCGGCTTTTCTCCATGTTTCCTCCGCGATTACCCGCTTCCTTTTTTTTCTGTTACCACTTCCCACCCCCGAGTGTGGCAGCGACACGCGGCCCCCAGTGTCCATTGTCGGTGTACAAGCTGCACAGCGGCCCGACGCCACGTATTATTATTGCGATAGCATGGAACAATGCAGAAAGGGTTGAAGGGAGGCCGCATCGGTATCTCGTCCCGGCGATATCATCTACCAGTGCGCTCCTTCGGAGTACAGAGTTTTATCTACGCTGATTTCAACGGTTACCCGTGATCTAGGAAAAGATTCGACCGACTTCGTGATTCCTTCGAGGGAACTTAGGAGTACAGCATTTTTAGAAGTGTTTTAGCTTGGTAAATGAGTGTCGATATTTGTAGCATTCGATTTTTTTAGAAATGTGTATCTGATTTTCGACTAAAATTTTTATAGCTTAGGAATTTTTTTTTTTATCGAAACCTATGTTACGTGGAATCTTTATCAGGTTCGGAATTGTCTGCAATTTTTGGAACCTGCGTTAGATTTTTGGGGGATTTGTATTGGAATTCTTATTGAAACCTACTTTTTCTTTCGAGTTTATAAGAATGTGTTAGGTTCCTTTGAAATTATTCGTAATCCTCAGAATCTTTATTACATTTTTTAACATTCTGTATTCCTTAAGATTTATATTAGAATCTGTATTAATTTCCTCTAAAATTTATCTTTTTTCAAATTCTCTATATTCCCTATTCGTGTAAAACTTTCTATACCCCTTAGAATCTACGGTAGACTTGTTAAAAATATTCCACGTTCCCTAGAGTCTGTTATAAACGTCCTCAAAAATTCTCTACATCAGATATACACAAAACTCCTAAGTACTCAAAGAAACACTCATTAACAAGTAACTCTTCCATAAACCTCCACAATTAACCCTTTCTCTACGGTCGTCATTGCCGAAAAATAATCGCACAGTACGTCATATTGAATAATCTAATCGAATGTACAAGCATAAACAAAATAATTCTGTTTCTAAAATTTTCATCGATATTACGTTGTAAACACGCCAACTGGATTCAAATCACTCGTGAAAGTTGAATATCAGCTACCTTAAAATGCGCGCGCTATATGTCAGGTGACATAGATCAGTTCGTAGCGGGCGGAAGGGTTAAATACCATCTATACCTCAACATCCTCTTTTCACTTTCCGAAAACCCACTTCCAGCCACGAACGCGTTCCTCAGGCATTCACAAAGGCTGCAAAGAACAAGAGCGCGTAAACCAAGCTCCTTGGACCAGTTCCAAAAACCGAATCCCCGATATCTGGCAGTCTCTTTGACCGATTCAACTGACTACACACCATCGTTCTGACAAGTCTCTCTCTCTCTCTCTCTCCCACATATATGTGTTCACAGAGAGACAAAAATCCTCTTCCTTTCCCATCCCTTCCCTTTCTCTCTTTCGCTCTCCAGAGGTGCGCTATCTCCATGGAGATAGGGGAGGGAAAAACACTCATTTTTATACCGTCAAAATGTGTTATCTTGCCCGTGCGGCTCGTCTCTACCTCCGTCCCTACCTCCCACTGCCTTTTTACCTCTTTTTCCATCCTCCTTTCGGGTCCGTCGTGTCTCTCCGACACATAGACACACAAACACACGCACACGTACACCCCGGGGGCGGAATTAACTCGCTAGCAGATATCCACCCTCGAAGCCAGTCACTCGCCTAGCAGCCACCCTACACGCTGCCGCCTGCCCTCCACCCTCTCAACATTTATATTGTCTGCTGGTCGTCTAGGGGCTGAAAAAAAGTGGCCCGTCCTACGTTGCGCCCAGCTGCTACCCAGGCTAAGCAAAACCAGTCCTTTTTCCCGTTCGACACCTTTCGTTAATTCGCGTCACACCGTGTTCCGTGGTGCCGGAGAGGAGTGTCTTGCTTGTTAGAATGCTGGATGATGATTAGTGGGTGCTTTTCTGTCAGGTGTATACAGGGTGAACGAAATAACTCGATCATCTCGAATATCTCACTTGTTGTCGATAATACGAAAAAATGTCGAAGGAAAACGTTGGTCGGTTCGAAGGGACAAATGTTACGACGGGAAGAAAATTTTTCTAAGGGTCTATTTTTCGAGATTTCAGGGTCATCGATGTTTTGTTTTATGGGAGCACATATTGTTATCATCGTGACGTGATAGCTTTACTCGCACAGCTCAAGGCTGTGGTTATAGTGGTCGCGTATTCGGACGAATTGACGTTCTGGTGAATGAAACGTCTGAAGACTGCGATGCACACACTCGTAAGAATCTGTATACGTATTTGATTGTTTTGACGGAATGAGTTCGTCCGAATACGCATCCGGTGTAACCACAACCTAAATCTCACGTTACGCGACTTTAAGTGAGCCGATTCGGCCATGTTATCGCGTCGACCAATAATGACATACGTGGACCCTATTTTTATGATTGCGTTAGAGAAGGTAGGTCTATGGGGATATAGCTTAATCAGATTCGCGTTCCTTATGTTGGCCAATTCCTCATCTCTGCATAGTACAAATTGACGAACCGGTATTTGACCCTTTAACATATTTCTCATTTTCGATTTAATATGAAATCTTAATTAGTGCATGATTTTTAATTACACTGAAAATATTTGATATTTCTTGATACATAGCGATTTCTGACACTGAGATTTCACAAATAGTACGTAATTACAAGCAAAATTTTATGAGAGAAATAGTGAACTGTATCGAACAGAATAATTTCCTTGATTCTTATTTAGTGGATTAACCCTTTCGTTCCATTTAAAATACAACCCACGTTTTATAAGAATTCTTGAGAAATTTACCTACCCCACAGAATTCGACGCTTATTTATCAGTTCCCAGAGAGAATCTTTCTAATTCCTCATATTTTTCCAAAATTTCCCCGAAACTTAATTCTCTCGTTCCACGAAAAACATTCAATTTCTGTCCGTAAGAAGAAAGAGAGACACCTGAATTGTTGAACTATCTTTTTCATGCATACTCCAGCTTTGACGCACACCTCGAGCAGCTTTATTTCGTGCTTCAATTTCCGTTCGACGTGCGCCACGCTCGACCGGCCACGAAAGCTCTCTTCCCTGCGAGCGGTAAGCGAGAAGAAGATAGAAAAGAAAATCGCGGCAGAGCCGCCGAAAAGCTTCGTCGATTTCTCGTCGAGCTCCAGAACCAAAGCTCCAGCCAGACGTTCATTTAATTATTATCACCCCTAATGAATCTCATTCCCCCTTCTCTCCCCCTCTACTTCTCTCTCTTTCTCCGGTTCTCTTCGTAATGGATTTCTGCAACAACTTCGAATCTCGTTCCCCTTAGTCATGCAGGTTCCTCTCGTCTTCGTACTATTCCGCGATACGCGGAGCGTCTCGCCTTTATACTCTTTCAAATCGGCGCGATTCGCGAAATGAAGCGACGAGGAAGTTTGTTTCCACGCTTCCGAAATCTTCGATCTGCATGGCTCGGTTGATGGAGTTTCGAGAGTAGGCTTTGTGCTTCTAGTTTTTAAGGTGTAGTTTCGTTGATAAGGGGATTCTGCGAGTTAATAGGCTGTCTAAGGAGGAAATGTTGTGGGAAAATTGATGACGGTGATGATTGGTACGTAGGTGAGGTTCGTGAGGTCGTGTATTGTATAATATATCTTGGTATTCTCACTTGAACTTTGTGCAATGCTGTGTTCGGTTAGATTGCAATCTTTGAACAGTTGTCTGTTTTCTTGGATTTGATCGGTTTTAACGAACCGTCGTGTCGACATTTTCTGATAAGTGCGATAATATTTGAATAGAAATTTTTCGTTAACGATTCTGTTGGATTGATGACTGTTTTTAAGGATCTAACTGCACAGAATTCGTCATAATTATTTTCGAAATTTATTTATTGAATAATTCATTTAAAAATGTCTTTGCAGCATCTGTTTTAATTTAATGCGTTAGTTTTGTCTGTACTGAAAATACGTTGTGACTTCGGACACTTGTTCAAAATAAATAATAAGCTTAAACGCACAATGCAAAATTATTGAAAAATTTTCTCAAAGTATTCTCAATCCAAGTAACTCTTAAATTGTCACAATGATCTTCGTTATCCCTGTGTACCGACTTCGGATGCTCAGCCAATTTTTCAGACATCCACAAAAATAATTCACGTAACCACACAACGCAAAGTTACTAAAAGAAAAAATTATCAAAGAATATTCTTGAAAAATCCTTCATTATTTATTAGTCAATATTTAGGACACTTAGAAAAATATTACATTAGGTGTAGAAACGAATTCTTTCCTACTTTTTTTTTCTGTATTTAGAAAGAACGAAAACAGACCAATCATCGAAATAATTCCCATTATTATCGACGACCTTTTGCCATTTTTCCGGAAGCTTACGAATATCGCCGGCGGTGGCTTTGAATGAATCATGTGAATCCAGTCGGAAAGAATTCATTTCTACACCCAATAATACGCTTGACACACTATAAAATTACTAAAAAGCAAGCTATCGTAGAGTATTAAAACAAAAAATTCTAAATCCAAGTAAATCGTCCGCCTGAATTGTCGCAAAGATCTCCGGTATCCCCCGTAATCCTCCAGACAACACCATTCCTCAAAGGTAACGACTGCGCGACTTTTCACCTGGGCAAAAATGAGAAAACCCGAGGAAGTTAAGCGAGCGTTAAGAAGCGTGACGTTCTCGCGAGTGAGGAGGGCTGGGCTGTTTTTAAGAGGCGGGGTGAGGTCGAAAAAAGGGGGATGGAGGACGATTAAACGGCAGGACGTGGCCCGGGGGCTGGCGAACTTTTTAAATACTTTCGAACTTCCTAAGGATGACAAATTGGACGAGGCTCCGCGAAGGTATCACGATGCTTCTTTCTCCGGCGGCCGATTAATTTGCGAGTCCTCCTCTCTTGTCTACCTTTAAACGGCGGCTGGGCTGCCCCTTTCCAACGCTCTACCTCTCTCGCGTTCTCCATTTTGTCACGGCGCGACGGAGGCAATTTGGGTCGCGGGGAACGATAAGCGGTTTAATTTCTCCGTTTGTCAAATTTTTTAGCTGTTTGTCCCTGTGTGACGGACGAAGAGAAAGGTGTCTCGAAGATTAAGAGTATCGTTGAAAATTTCTTTGTTAGTTTTGTTAACGGTGTTTTTATAGTTTGATTGTTTCGTTTCAATGGAACAGTTTATCGAGTTTCTATGGTATAATACCGGTGGAGACTAAATTGCTTCATTATTCCACCTTTTTCTACCGTAACAGAACGGTATGTCGTGTACCCAGCTTACGAAGCTGGACTTCGATAGCCAGTTGATCGTAGATAACATCGATACACGTATTATAAATCACGTTGTGGATAATGCTACTGGGTTAGTAAGTTGAACGCTGAAATGATCGATTCTAGTTATTAGCAATGAATTACATCTGAGCCTTCTTTTACACGGAGGATGCGTATCGTGTAAAAAGAATACCGTGCAGAAAGAGACTCAGGTGTGCATTTGTATCAATGGAACGAGAGATTTCAGTAGACCTTGGACAATGCTTAAGCAAATTTTGAAGTTCTATTTTTTTAGCGGTTTATTTTTGAATCGGTCGTAATACAAAATATTACAGAGGAATTCTAAGGGTAGAATGTAGTTTAATAGAAATAATCTTCAATTGCTGGTAATAAAGTTAAGACAAAATAAGAAATAATCCTCAAACTATGTTAGTAGAAACTTGAACGAAAAATGTATGTACAATTTAAACCTACATACATCCAGGATATGTATTTAAAAAAAGAAGTTTTCTTCACTTAAATTGTATTTCTATCCTACTCATCCGTACACAAAAATTCAAAAACAATCATACTAAAAGAAAAAAAGTTTCTTAATAAAATCAAAACAAATTGAAACGTAATAAATGTCTGTTACAAAGGAGGGTTTCAAAGTGAAAATGAGAAAGTATTTATTCTTTCAGAAGCTGAAAATATTAGTAAAAATCTAAAGCCAAAAGGTACAATTTAATTTTCACTTTTAATTAAATTTGTTCATTTAGTTTATATTTCCATCCTGCACCATCCACACAAAGAAATGAAAAAAGAATAAAAATATAATCACGTTCACTTGTAAATAAATCGTAACACAAATAATTAAACAAGATTTCGCGTACACCCCTATGAAACTCACTCGATAAATTACCAGCCCCATAAACTTCTAGGAGCCAGCGGCAGAGAGTGTCGCCGTTCGACGTTTCCCAAACAGACTATGCAAAACGAGGGATCCATTATTCGCGACTAATCGCTCATGAATCAATAGGCGGCGATCGGGCCCGCTGAAACGAAACAATCACGCACCGTTCGTCGGTGGCTGTTTCTCTCTCTCTCTCTCTCTCGCTGTATTCGACGGATTAACTCTCACAGATCTGACCTTTCATTGCTGCAAACGAGCGTATCTTCCGCGAAAACAAAAAGCAGCGGCCCACCCATGCACACGTACACATCGATGTAACACAGTTTCTCATGGTATCGACGACGATTTCCATTTAGCAATCGAGCGTGGCCGCCGTTTAGAGGGTCGAATTTAGCCGTTCACGGGCCACCGCCGCGCGAAATCGTTCCATTGCTATAACTACGGTACGGTGGAGAAATCGTGATCATTGAAGATCGATCCATCTGACGATCGCTAGTTCCTAGTTCGGCTTTCTCCATTCACCGGCGATAGATTCCTCCTCTTTGTCGTCGAGAATTGTTCCTCGATGCTCTTCGAGGAGTAAGTCATGAACTGTTGTACACGCGATAGAGATACGATGATTTCGTGTTTATCGAGCGCCTTCGTGGATAACTGTGAATTATAATTTAACCGCAAGTAAGAATATTCGAAAAAGTGCCCTCTCGCCGAGGGATCTCGAGAGTTGTTGCTCCTTTACTCCTACACGATATCGCTTTATCTAGCGATCGCGTGTGCTAATCTCGCTGAAGTGTTCGATTCGGTTATACAGGGTGTCCCCTAGTGAATGCCGGTTAAATTTTGGAATTATTCTGACCTTCGGTGGGAGTGGAATTGAAATTTGTGAGACTGAGGAGAATCGCGTTTTGCAACCTTTCGCAAATCAAGTTTCTCTAGAAAATTGTTCTCTGAAGCTTTTGTAATAGAAATCAAATCAAGCGTAAATTTATCGGTAAGAAATTCCAAATTTCATTGATGTATTTGTTCACTGGACTCAGTAGATGACGTGCGTTATGATTTGTTTATTTAAGTGTTGAGGTGAATTCTTTAAGGAGGAATGTATCGTATAGTGATTTAATTAAATTACGAGTAGGTTTAACCTGTGATACGCTTTGAAGCGTAAATTTACGAATTTACTAGTTTAGCTCTTATTTGTTTTAAGTGGTGTACTTAAACTGTTTGGTTTAATTTAATGTTAAATTAAAGGCTGACTAGGTTTGTTTTAATTGGTGGAGTGTTTGTGCGTTACGATTTGTTTATTTAAGTGTTAAGGTTATTTTAATTTTTTTTGGTTTTCTAAATAATACAAGAATTTAATACGAGACGTCTTAATCGAATAAAAATAAATCACCTACTCAAGTTATCGCGAGGGAAAATTAATAACTGTGCTTTAGTCAGACTTTGAAAACGTGTTGCTACACTAATTATTACAAACTCAACAGTAGGTACACCTTTCTCTTGTGCAGAGTAAAGTAAAATCTGAGTTATTCTATTTTTTACTAAATGAGAAGTCTCTAGACAGGCCTCAGTTGTATCGACATTTAACTCGCCTGGAATTCTCGCAATTTACGGGATAGAGTAGTTTCCTTTGAATTGTGATTTCAGGTTGGAGCAAAGTATAAACAGTAGAGTGAATTTGATTTGCGAAAGGTTGAATTTGAAACCTGTAGCAGTGAGAAGAGAAAATTTTATTCGCGTTAGAGTAAAGTTACGTGGGGTGTTTTTAACCCTTCGGGCACTGACAGTTCCAACCCACGAGAATAAGTCCGTAGACTGAGCTTTTTTCCTTCATTTTAAGACGTACGATTATTTTTTATTTAACGAAATTTTTTATTCACAGCACGATACATATTTTTACAAAGTTCCCAGTGTAATAACAGTGTTAATATAATATTGCACCCCTGCGAGAAAAGTGTCACAAGTTAAACAGTTTCAATTTTCTAACACGTGGATTTAGCATCAAATGGAAATGGCGAAAGTTGAGCTGTAATAATTCAAGTGGATCAATTTTAGTTGACGTATAATGCTGTAGTTAAGTAACTTTGTCAAACAGAAATTTTCTTTTCGCTGTCCTCAAAAATTTGACGTTTTCAGCTTCTGATAACCGAGAACAAGGTCACAGTCCTCAAAGGGTTAACAGTAATCGTTCAAATCGTAAATGAACGCTGAGGATAAAAATTGACGAAATCAGAAAGAATTCTGGTTGAAGTCGAAAGTTGAATAACGAGTATAATTGTGCGGTTGTGAGTTCATGTTTCGAGGGTGGACAGTGTGTCCTGAAAATGGAGTTTGGAGAAGAAGCTTTGTAGTGCAGGATGTTTCAAACAATAGTTTAGAAAGTTCGAAGGGAGATAGTTCTATTATTATTCTAAAGAGGACCACTGTATGATTCTGTTTAATTTACGTATACATTCTGTTCACCTAGTTTCTCAAGAACATTTTCTATAACGTACTTCAATAATAAAAAATAAAATAAATGCAATTAACAAAGTAAATGCACAGCTGAATACGTAGTCCAAATCACACGAAGTTACAAAGGGCTAATATTATATATACAAATTAATTTCATTTTCACGAAGTTCAATATTTATGTACAAAAAAGGAAAATTTTAATTTTCCAAATAATTTCCATTACTTCCGACCTCTTTTCTATTTAAGAAACTGACAAGTCGTCAGACTTTGTGAAAGAAAGGGCACTGAATTAATTTGCGTTTAAAACTGAATTAAGAAAGTGACAAATTCTCTGAAAGAATGTGGCGATTTTGTGTCGATAAAGTAATCAAGACTAAGAAAAAGAGGCGTTGAATTAACTCTTCTACGGAATTTGTAACGTTCCGTAAGTAAATTTGGATCAAATTTTACCGATATCATATATTTAGAAGAAATGAGTATGAAAAAATGCAACTCAGTTCATTCAATAACTACGGCTTAATATTGTAATAATTTATTAAACTCGTACAAAGTTGAGAAGAAAGAATTTCTGACCTGATTTTAGGTCAAATCGACCAAATTTCCGTGCAACGATTAATCCGTATCCATACTTAATAAGGAGAATAAAATAAACATTCTAATTTTACGGAAGAAAGATTGTTCCCGCAGCTGGATTAAAACGGAACACCCAGTACCAGGTTCGTTCGTCTTTCTTTCGATCCTCGACACTTCCCCGTTTCCGTCTTTCACGACCGCCTCAGATGAGATCTCTCTGTTTCTCGCGCTGTCTCCCTCGCGCGCATATCGAGATGAATCGATGGCTGGAAGGATTTCGTTCTCTCGAGTAGAGCTGGAGAAATCCAAAGGCGCGATAGAGAAGGCCTGGCACCGCCTAGATCCGCATCTAGGATGTTTCCAGGCGTGTGCCCGTTCGTTGCCGCGCGCTTTTCTGCAGATTCCTATCGGCGTAGCCGCGACGATATTAACGCGAGGAAATGATTTAAAACGGTGCCTCCGGCGAAAATTTAATAATCGAAAGTCGCGGATAGCTGTTAAGTTCCGTGGAAGAGATCGCGGCGTAATTGTTTCGAGAACACGCTATCAATGCACGTACTGTGCCGGTGGTGGTTTGGATCATGTAAAAGGAGCAGTTTCTAATCGGGGATCGTTCTCTGCCCATTGTTAGAATAGGAAGTAACGATGTAGAACGTTTTTAGGTTAGATGTTGGACTTGCGGGTTTAACTGGATTGTGATTGTGGAAAGCGGTGATAATGGACTTTCTATTAGCGATACCTCGATCTTTGTTCGTAAAAGTATTCTCCCGAATCAAATATTTCATTTATTAATACAGATCTAGTAAATTCTGTAACTTCTCTTCAGATTGAAAGAAACCATCGATCTGTATACTCTAAGATCGATAAATTCCAATTGTCAGGCTCAGAGGAATACTGCAAAATGAAATATTTTACCTACGAATATGAACTTGAAGAAAATTCGACAATTTCTTCTCAAATTGAAGAAAATCATCGATCTGTACTCAAAATAAATCTCAATACGATCCCTAAATCACTAAGTTCGATAAATCCCAATTCTCATGCAAAATGTAATTCTCCAAAATTGAATATTTCACCTTTGAATGCAAACTTGACAAGATATCCTGGAACTTCTCTTCAAATGGAAGAAAAGCATGAGATCTATACTTTAGTAGTTATCTAAAATGAAATATTTCACCTGTGAATACGAATATAATAGAATACTATTTCTCAGATGAAATATTCCACTTGTCTAAGTGGAACTAATATGAAATTGTACGCTACTACCTTCAGCCTAAACGAAATGTATACCTGAGCTAGGAAAATAATAAAAAGGATCATTTTCACATATAGACTTGAAACTCCACTTTTTGATATTCTTCTAATTTCGGTATGAAAGCACATGCTTGGTGCTTAATTCTTCATAAATAAACAAAACTTAACAAATTTAATTTGACGATAGTTAGGCACTTTGGCTTACGAGTGTCTCAATTCTCTCAGCACAAAGAATCCAACACAAAGTCCTGCAACTTCCCTTTAAATTGAACCAAACATCGACCTACACTCCCGTTTCCATAAATTTCAATTTTCTTGCACAAAGTAATTCTCCAAAATCAAACACTTCACCTATCAATACTGTAGGACTGTTGGGCGGTAGACAGATTTTCAATTGTAAAACTCAGCAACAACTACAATGTCTCTATAACTTTAACTCGGTAACTCTCACTCTCTGACCTTTTCCTCATCCACCCTGTTTCATTCCTTCACCCGCTCATTCTCTCTTTCTCTACTTCTCTAGCTCTTTCACTCCACGCAAAATTCTCATAAACGCGTTCAATTACGACCACCCAAATCTTCGTTCACCCGATACTTACTATTACTCTCTCGTTCCAAACACTCTTCGTTCGCGCCTCTATCGCTCCAGCTCGAGTATTCTTTGTTTACGCAGCTATCGTTCTAGGATAAACACACGCAGAAATCCAATCGCGCGTCCTTTTCTGTGCTCCAAACACTATTCATCCGCATCTCTCTGGTTCAAACACTCTCTTAAATACGAGGTGTGGACAAAAAGTTCGTAGAATGTTTGTTTGTTTTTTTATATCAGCAACGCTGCGCCAGTTTCTTCTATTGGGTCGTGTAACTTACGTTGTTGTTCACCATCGGGCCAAATTTCACGATCATTTCACGTGTGGTTTGTGCGCAGTGGCAGTTTTAGTAGACACTTGTTACTAAATAGTCGTCGTCACAAATTATTTTTTGGGAGGGCAAAGAATTGTCACTCGGTTTCGCCCCGTGTGTCTTCTTCCTCTTCACAAAAGTCAAAAGTATCATGCTAAAGGAGCAT
>NW_017100362.1:395460-407150 GCF_001263275.1 Habropoda laboriosa
GACGAGGTTGCTGAAAAGCTTTTCGAAGGTGGAGCTAGAACATTGCTTTGTGCAATGGAAACAACGCTGAATTAACACTTAAAGCGCCGCAATATTTACGAGTTTTGTAGAAACATGCACTTTTACTGTTGAGTGTCGAGCAAGCAATGACATACGAGGGCAGGCAGCGGCAAAATAGTCGCGGTCTTTTGTTTTAAGGTCTGTGGCCGCGTGGCTCGCCTAGACGCGACAGTCTAAAGTCTCATCTAGTGCATTGTATGTCGTCTCATAAAGAATAAAGAACAGTTTAATAAATATAACAACTAAATATAACATTTACAAAATAAAATAAACTAACTCTTGCAAAACGGAACATTTCTATTCAAAAATTGCACATGGTCATTATTACAGGCACAGCGACGACTTTTAACGATATAAATATTCAGCCACTTGCTGTTCAGGAGATATAATATTTTTTTCTGCACAAACATTTAAAAACGCATTTAGACGGGCCCGGTGCTTAATCCCTAGTCCACATATTACGCCTTAAAGCGGGTAAAGTGTTAAGTGTATCAGCGTTAAATGCGAGTACGTCGAAGGTGATTGTTGGATTATTTCTAAGAACACCCTGTAAAAATAATCGAGCGAGGATAAAAATGTCTCTTTTAGACGAAGACACTAGGACTTCCACCAGATGTGTCTGGTGTTCATCTTCGAGTCTGCACACTGCAATACAGTAGGGTAAACAGTTCGTAGGTACATATAAGCGGACCCCAGGTTTCCCTTCTTGGGTGTCCAGAGACAGTTCGATAGAGCATTTCAAAGACGTTTCTTCTGAGTCGAAGAATGAAAAGAATATTAGCAGTTATAGTTGGGGCCACGATATAGCGAGGTCGTAAATTAAACTCTCAAGAATCGGCATCGATTGATGTTGCGGCACTCAAGGCCCTGTGTCGCAGTCTGTTTGAGGGTTCCAACAATAAACGAATGGTAGCATATGATTTGGTACTTCAAGTAGAAAATGGTATTTCATTTACAAATGGAAAATATGTTAATATTAAGCTACACAATCTTTTTGCACTTTCTATCTGTATATAACACGAGTAGATAAACTAAGATGCTAAAGACATCAATAAGACCTTTACCTGTAACCGTACTTCCAAAAGCGGCTTCCCCCAGAGGGAGAAACCCTAATTTGTCCTAGCTGCATGCAGTTTTCAGTAAGTATATTAGAATCAGTTGACTTTCGCTGGATACAAGAATTCTTCGTACGGTCCTGACAATGGTTTCAAGTACTTATCTGCTCGTATCTCTGTCAATTTTCGGGTCCCGGCAGCTAAAACATGTTTACTTTGACGTCTGACCGATTTTACGACCTCGCTATATCGTGGCCCCGACTATACAAAGACTATTTCGTTTCAATCACCCATTTCCAATAGCGATAATATAGATTTAAACGAAAGTTCAAATAAATAATTCTTACAAACTTTTTCTACCAACTTTTCGTCCACACCAGGTATGTAACCTATTTATTCAGCATTCCCACAATGCAAACCTTGCCAAGAGATCCGAAACCAAGTTCCCTTGAAATTGGACAAAAAGCAAGATGAAGCAAAACGGTTCTCCAAATGAAATACTCGACTTGTTAAAGCGCGAAACGCGTTGTAGGAAGTAGAACTGGTGTATCATATGTGGAAACAAGAAAACAGAAGGTGAAACGGTTTCCCGTTGAAGAGTGAGGGGACATAGAGTCGGCCATTACGGCGGCGACCGCGGGAAGGAGATTTACGATTTCACCAGGAAGGCTTTCCCTATGGTGCACGCCACCTATCCGTTTTTGGTGGCACACTGGATGCCCTTAAATGGTCTCACCCCGGCTTGCTATCTGTATCGTGATACGCGGGACACGCACACACCCACGCAACGACGGCCGTGCGAGCGCGGATGTTGTTGCACTCTCGGCCAGGGCTTAATGTCTCACGATTGTATTCAGATCCCCGAGTTTTTTCCACGCGCCAGCTATGTTCCAGAGCGGTGCGCGCGCCCGCGTTGGAGAACGCCGCGCGTTTCCTCGTCCCGTTTTTTACCGCCGATGGAAATGACGTGCGCTTGTCGAGCAACGGGGAACTAACAATCGCGTTTCTTCCAATCGAATGAATTATTACGTTTTATCGCGCTTTTCTATTCGTTACGTCCGTTTTTCTCTTTCTTATCCCTTCGATGTTATCGTCTTCAACGTGTTCTCGTTGCTGGTTCTTCAATTTTCACTTGGAATTGGATTTTATAAGGTTGTCGTTCTTCTTACTTCATTTTCTGGCTTCTCTTGCAACGCCTTGTGTTTCCTCGTGTTCTCTTTCGGGACCATTTTGGTAGATCTTGGTTTTGCTTCCGCTTGAAGAGATGTAGGCTTTTTGTTGAATTTGTATCGATAGATGAAGTATTTGATTTTGGAAAATTCTTTTGTGCACGAGAATTGAGATTTATCGGTCTTGAAGTGTAGATCGATGGTTAGCAACTTTGTAAAAGTGAATTTTTATATAACTAAAGCATGATTCATAAATTAGATTCGTATAGGTGCAGATAAAAGTGTACATGCTGTGTGCTTTCTTTTTAAAGTTGCTAATGAATCATTTCGACTCGGTGGATAGTTCTAGTGTTAAAATGAAGTTGGAGGGTCTCGTGCTGGATTCGCTTCTCTGAGGGAATTTTATATGTGAAAACTATGATTTTATCGTGTGCATCGCTCAGGTGTACATTTTACTTGGACTCAAAAAAATATTGTATGATTTCATATTAGATCCACTTAGACAAGTGAAATATCTGATTTAAAAAAAATTATTTACCAATCTTGAATCATAAATTTATGACGTCGTTGAACAGACATTTCATCCAAAAAACCACGGATATCCAAAAAATGTGCCAATCTTGAATCACAAGTCTACGTTTCCTTTCAATTTACCATGAAACTACAAAGCTCTCCCTTAGATCCACGTCGACAAAGAGACAATTTCGCTAAAAAAAAAAAGAAAGGAACCACGAATCTACCCCCCCCCAAAAAAAAATTACAATTCCCCATTTCGCAGAAGCTACAACCACCTTCTCCTTCCTATCAAGATCCATCCGTCATAATCATCGTCGTCCAGAAATTCCTCATCCCTGAAATCAATTCATCCTCGCGAATCAGAAAACAATTCTCGTCCAGCAGACTCTTCACAGTAACGAACCGCCCAATCGATCTTCCCTCGCTACTTACCTTTTTTTTTCCCCTCCATCCTCTTACTCGTTCATCCGCCATCGAAACGGTTGTTCAGGGCGGAGAGGAAAAGACCACGGGGTGGTAGGTGGGGAGTTAGCGTATAACCGCGAGTGGAGAGGAGCTAATCTCTCGGCGGCGAGAGGTAGCAGAGCTGAAGTAACGGTGAAATGAAAAGGCCAGAACGAGAAGGAGAAATATACGTAGTTGGAGAGTGAGGTATACGAGTGGATGTATCGGCAGTAATCGTGGCCAGGCCTATGGGCTCGAGTGGCACGCCAGAGAGAACGTGCAAGGGAGTTTCTGAATAGGCAGTGCCAGGGGATGTAGATACGCCATGCTCGACGACGCCTGAGCGTGCGATTCGACGAACGGGATGCTCCTTTGTCTTTTCGTTCTGCCATCGTGTCCCCTCCTACCTACCCTCATCCCTTTTCAGTCCAGTTGTACGGCCAGGTAGAGGAGGGGAGGGAGGGAGAGCTTCGACGAGCCTACCCACCACCACCGCCGCTGCCGCCTGATTCAGACAATTATTGTCGATTCGCGGCTGGAAATCCATCCAGCCGACGCCAGCAGCTTTTTCTGTCGCACGAGACCGCTCGATCTCTACCACCACCGCCCCCACCCCTCTCGTCCACCCTTCTTTTCTTCCGCCTGTCTGCTTTCCCCTCGACCACGCCGTTTTTAGAATTATCGAAGGCTTCGTGTCGAGTTCCACTCCCTCTCGAGTCACACTGCCGCTTGTCTTTGGTTTCTCGGGGGGTGGTGGAAGAGGGATGTAATTGGAAATGGATCCAAGGGAGGTGCTCGTGAGATTTATCTGACGCAGCGCGGAGGAGTAAGCAGAAATTAGTCGCTCAGGTGGTGACTGGCGACGATTGAAAGGATTGAGATGGTATTGGAGAGAGTGGTTTGTTGCTTGTGTAGTTTCTTTGTCGAAGGTGATTGTTGTTTTTTCTTCTCTTCTTTTTCTTTTTCAATTGGAAATTGGCGTAGTGAGGGATTCGTGAGCGATGTGGAGGAGATAAGGTGGGAATAGGGGAGGAAGAGTTTTCTGAGGGGTTGAGGAGTAAGCTGAGATCGAAGGTGGAATGTAGCTTGATGCGTTTGTTGGGGTTTTTGTTTTAACGTTGAGGTATTGCTTTGCTTTTCGTGCAATGATTACGCTTAGGGATACTATACCATTTGTGTATTAATTTAAGCACGGTGTTTTTTTTTTAAGTAGAGCAACCCTTACTATGACACGGTTTCCATGTAGCACGATTTAATTTTGGACAACCCATCATACATTTCATGTAGCACGAATTTTTTCATCATACTGTTTAGGTTGTAATTAACAGGGAATTCCCCTTGTATGCGTAATAACCGCGTTCTCACCCCTTCTTCTTTATCAGCGATTTACAATGCGAAGTCTGTGCATCGCTGTTCTTAGTGAAAACTAATTCAGCTAAATTTGAAGATGAAGATATAAAAATGAGTACAACTTTCAGTCTAGTAAAAGAAAGAGAAATTGGGCCGATAATTCGATTGCAAACAAGTCCTTGTTATTAAAATTGGATTTTTTAGTTTGTATTTTGTACTAAAATGTTGAATTTTTATTTACAAGTAACCCTTCTGTAAGAGTATGGTTGACTCGTGTAGACCTCTCGGTCTGCGGAGAAACCCAGTTCCAACGCCCGACTCCCTCACGCGCTAAGGGCTGGGTCAGGTAAGGACCCAGCCGCGTGCTCGCGCGACGCGGTCTTTGCCTGGTAGAAACCCCCAACTTGCGCCAGGATTTCCCCAAGGTAAGAGAGGGGCGTCAAGGCCCGCATATAAGGACGCGTTACGAGCACTGAAGAAGGAATTGTTGTGAGAATCGTGAGAATTGTAAGGATTGTAGGAGAACAAATTGAACCGCGTAGTCAACGACGAAATAAATATAGTTTTTGAAATCATCCGGGCGAAGTATTGTCCCCCTTACACTTCTATAACACGGTACGAATTAACCGTGTTACAAGAGGGTTGCCACTGATCTGACTTGAACAAAGGATAGTTAACAAATAATATCTCTGTTATTACCAGAACAAAATATAATATGAAATATTATAAATCGTACTAATTTGAGCAATTTTCTAAGAGACCTTAACTATCAGTTAACCCCTGTACAGAATTTACCAAACTGACCCAATATCACATATAAGATACAATATATAAAAATTAATATATTCTCGCAGATATTCGCAACACAGTTTTGTTGCATCAGTTGCACGATGCTTTTAGCTAACATGCTGCATCACAATCCTAAAAAAAATGTAACAAATTTTTGCATCATTGGCTATCATATATTTAAGGATATAAAATGTTTCAATTCAAACGATCCACTGATACACGAGAAGAGTGTAGGGGAGAGCGGGGTAATTCCGGCTACATAAGCAAGAAATGCTGTAAAATTTGAACAAGTTATACATTTGTTATTTGTTTTTTAATTTAAGAAATTGAAGTGGCCGGAATTACCCCGCTTTCCCCTATTAACTCAAATTCGAGTCAGAACGACTCAATATCCGTGCAAGGGTTAAAACAACTTCCAAATCAAGTCACGTAAATTTCCAATTCATCCAGAATTAAACAAAATCCACTCTGAAAAATTTTCCTTTCCATCGTCCTCAGCCGCTCTTTTCCTACACGCGAAAATGAAAGAAGACCACTTCCTTTGAAAAAATCGCCGGAAGCGTTCTCAAGTGATCGAGGAAAGGGGTGACACTGCGAGAGCGCGATGGCGGCTGGCGGAAAGGCGATCTGGATCATCTCGTAACCTTCCTACGTAGTAGGAAGGAAGGTTCGCCCTTTTTGAGCTGGTTTCACAGCCGCCCCGTAACTTTAGAGTCCGGTCATGGGGATACGAAGCACGGGGTGGTCGACGCGCTCGACTTGACGCGGCTCTAATTTCCGATAGGACGCGTGACTCGAATCCACGATGCGGGACACGTGCGCGCCACGAACTTTGAAGCACGGTCCGCCACTTTCTTCTTATGCTCGGCCTCCTTATCGTAGGGACACGAGTGACGTTGTGATTTATCAGAAAGATACCTGTCCAGGTCTTTTGGGTGGTCTACGCCCCACGTTTCTCGATAATTAGAACCGTTTAGGGCAATTTCGATGCCACGGTTACGCTGTTATTATAAAAGGTACCGCTGACGAAGAAGGGGTAATTTGCTCGTCAAGTACAATGTTGCAAGTAGATCGTTAAGGATTACCTTTTCGGTAGATGTAATTGGAGTGTAATTATGTATCGAGTTTCTTTTTTTCCTCGAGGACTAAGTTACTTCCTGCCTTTCTTTCGTATTTTCACTGCGAAGCGTTTGGAGCTCTGTCGAGAGTTGTTTTAACAACTTGTGAATTGGTGGATTACGTTATAGTCAAAAATTTTTCTGTTACTTCTTTTTTCGTAGATTTAGCTGGAGTGCAATGGTGTACGAAGTTTTTGTTTCTTTGTTTTTGCTGGGAAGCGTTTGGAGTATTATTGGGAGTTGTTTTAATGACTTATGAATTGTTGGTAGCAATTAATAGCAAGTTTCTGGACTGTATTCCAGTAGTGATCAGTGCATCGATGCATCGTCTCATAAAATTGATCACGTTTATGCAAATTGGTAATTGCAGCTTAGGTCACTGCAATGGAACACTTTTTGCGTATCAGAAAAAAATGATCGTTAAATATGCATATATTCTCTTTCTGATTAGAGGTATGAAAGGCAGTCTTCAGTTTTTATGAAGCTTAGATTGGTAGATATAAAATGTCGAATTTTCTAACGAGCAATAAAAAGATCATGTGTATTCATTTTTTCGACAAATATATTCTTTATCCAATACATAAATTCGTCCAAGTTAATTACACAAATTACTACAAAACTTCTTCTCGTTTCGAATTTCTAAGTACAAATAAATGACACTTTAAATGTCCAGAAATAGTACAATATATACTATTATGTAATTGTAAACAATGTAAATAACATCATTTCATATGCACATCTCAAAACATTACTAATCAAACATGATACTTAAAAAATATAGACACACATACACTTAACCATGCAGGATACAAAAAGATCCACAATACTAATTGAATTTTCTTTTCTGTTACAGGTAAGTCAGAGCCAGGTGATAATCAATTTCTATCCTCGTGCAAAATTCTCCACGTTACAGCAAGTGAGTACTCTCTTTTCTTTAACGAGACAATTAACGAAAAATCGAGGTACCCCGTCTGATAGTGGAGTGATCGTTGCCCGATAAGTCACGAACCAGGTTGCCGGTGAAAAAACAATGGTGGTGGCGGTGGTGGAAATGAGAAGTGGCCCGGGGCTGGAAAAAGCCCCGGACAGGACAGCGGCTCGTTCTTCATCGGGTTTCAAGGGAATCCGCCTTAAGAAATCGCTTGGTCCCTTATCACCATAGAGCAGGAATCCTTCTGGTGCAGGCGCGCTCGATCATCGGTAAAGGGAACACCGGCCAGACAGTCAGAGCGATTTGTAACGCCATAGAGAGCGTGTGCGACGCCCGATGAGGCGGTGGTTCGATTTATCAGCGAGTGTTCACCGCGATGAAAGTAACAGCGAAATATAACTGGTGGAAAATAGAAAAATGAAGACGCCTGAAATTATTGATTCGACCGATTTATCTTTCCAATGTGTTTCGAGGGATTATTTTCGAGGTGTTACGGATTCTTCGAGGACTTTTGGTGCTTGGCACTGAAGTTCTAGCTTTATTTTTGGATGTTACTGGGGATGTTACTTGTTTATCACATAGAGTCGGCCTACCTCCACGTAAAAAAAAAATGTAGGGTCGATTCCACAGCTGTCAGTAAAATGTAGGGTCGATTCGACAAGTGTCAGTAAAATGTAGGGACGATTCCACAAGTGTCAGTAAAATGTAGGGTCGATTCGACAAGTGTCAGTAAAATGTAGGGTCGATTCGACAAGTGTCAGTAAAATGTAGGGACGATTCCACAAGTGTCAGTAAAATGTAGGGTCTATTCCACTAGTGACAGTACAAGTGTTACTGTACTTTGTCCAGTTTGGTGGAGAATATCGTTTAAATGCAATGGAAGTTTACCTGTGTTTTTCTGAATTTCAAAAATTCAGGCAGAATTGTAAATATTATACTGTCTCGCAACGTAAATTTAAGTAAATTAGGTTGAACTGCACAAAAAAAAACAAACAATTTGTTATAACATTGCATATAACAATTTATACGTTCTCACTATACAAACTCGATTTCTTCGAGAGAGATAAATCATTTCGATAAGTACTAGTTGTACTTTGTCCAGTTTGGTGGAGAAAACGTATAATATAATTTATTTCATGGTATTGTAACAAGCAAACGTTGAATACATTTTTGATTCGTGTAAGAAGAATTATTTAACACGATAAATTTAGCTGTACTATGGTTATTTTTAATCTACGACCACAGGTCAACCTGATTTTTAATCCCTACGAAATTAATTTAACCACGAGTAAGTAACGAGAACGCTAAAACCTATGTTTCCATTGAAGAATATTGTAAAAACGTATAAATTGTTATATGCAATGTTATAACAAATTGTCGGAAGTATAAATTTTTAATAAAATTGTGAAAATTGATAAATTATACCGTGTTACGATAACGGAAATCTCCCGCGAAAATCTCCCGCGAAAATTTCCCGCCTGACCTAACCGACGATTTTGCTAATGACTTTGGGGAGAGGGTACCGCAGGTATATAAGGACCCGCCGATGTCCCGCGAAATCAGTCACCCTTTATACTGGGCCTTAGACACTTCGCGGCATATTTTGACCTGAAGGTTCTGAGACGTGAATAGAATGGTCGGGGGCTACTAGCTAGTCTATGTCCACCCTGTACACACTCAGTCTTCTTGTGACACTTGTATACATTAGAATCAATTAGAATTTCTATTACTAATTATTAGACAAATTTTAACAATTACCGGCACTCACTAGGCACGTAATATCAGACTTTAAATACTCGACTTCGGACTTCGGTTTAGTCATAATTCTGTTAATGTTATAATAACGTATAATTTATTAATTTTCACAATTTTATTATTAATTTATACTTCCAAAAATTTGTTAAAACATTACATATTATTATTTATACATTTTTGCAAGTTTCTTTGACAAATAAGTACGTTTCAACGATCTTATTACTTTCTCGTTGTGAAATCAAGTTCGGAGGATTAAAAATCAGGTTGACCCTTGGTCGTAAATTTAAAATAGCCATAGTGAAGGTAAAATTATTACGTTAAATAATTGTTTTTATACGAATTAAATATTGATTCAACGTTTATTTGTTGCAATACCGTGAAATAAATTGTATTATATATTTTCTCAGTTTAGACTGAATTTAAAGTTCGTAAGGATTAGAAATCAGGTTGACCTGTGGTCGTAGATTAAAAATAGCCATAGTGAAGGTAAAATTATTACGTTAAATAATTGTTTTTATACGAATTAAATATTGATTCAACGTTTATTTGTTGCAATACCGTGAAATAAATTGTATTATATATTTTCTCAGTTTAGACTGAATTTAAAGTTCGTAAGGATTAGAAATCAGGTTGACCCTTGGTCGTAAATTTAAAATAGCCATAGTGAAGGTGAAATTATTATTTTAAATAAATGTTTCTATACGAATTAAGAATCTATTCAACGTTTGTTTGTTGCAATACCATGAAATAAATTGTATTATATATTTTCTCAGTTTAGACTGAATTTAAAGTTCGTAAGGATTAGAAATCAGGTTGACCTGTGGTCGTAGATTAAAAATAGCCATAGTGAAGGTAAAATTATTACGTTAAATAATTGGTTTTATACGAATTAAATATTGAATCAACGTTTATTTGTTGCAATACCGTGAAATAAATTGTATTATATATTTTTTCTGTTTACACTAAATTTAAAGTTCTGTTTACATGTTATAACAATTAGAATGTAGACGTTTTGCCGTTTCACGGTTTTTCCTCTGTTAATTATGTGTTTATAAATCATTTCAAACTAAAGCAGCACCATGCCCACCCTTAATTAAACCGTCTCAGTAGTTTACCGTAATTAATAATCTATTTTCGGAATTTATACGAGAATTTTTGAATTTTAGTAAATACTAGAGTCAGTGCATCGCGTATTGAAATAATAGCTTATACAGATAATCTTTTGAAATTACTCTTAATTAGGGAAAATCTTGAATCTTGTATGGAAGATGAAGATTTTCAGGAAATATTTATTTTTCAACAATGAATTTTTGTTTTATCGATTAATAACGTACGAAATGATTTTTGGAAAATTTTCTTCGTTTGAACGTTCGTTTAAGGTTCGACTATGATTATCAAATCTCTCGAAACACCGTAGAATGTTCAATTTTAAAAGTAACTTCTTCAATTTTTGGATAATCTGGGTAACGTGTTAGTGTTGACGATACACTTTCGAGTATAGACGTTAAAGTTCATAGAGTGGTCGGGGGCTACTAGCTAGCCTATGTCCACCCTGTACACACTCAGCCTTCTTGTAACACTTGTATACATTAGAATCAATTAGAATTTCAATACAATAGACTGAATAACAATTCATTTTAACTAATACCTATTAGAAATTTTCCTTTTAAAACAAATATAAATCATTTTACCAATTACTGGTACTTGCTAGACATTTAATATCAGACTTTAAATATTCTCCTTTCGGTTCTTTTAAATACAATCAAATAATTTCTTCAATTATCGATACTGACTTGGAATACTCCGCTTCGAATAAAATATTTCGAAATTATTTTGAAGGTTTAGGGAAATAAACATTTGAATTTTAGTCATCGCAGTGTAAATAATTAATTGTCAGAATTAAATCGCATTTTGTCAGGACAATTTTGATTATTTGGTCGGTATTAATTTGTTTTTTGGTCAATAAAATTAAAATATTTGGTTAGGTTAGATTAAGTTAGGATATTTTATTACACACGCTGATCATCTATTTAAAATACTGATAAATTATTATATTTACCAATATTTTAGTGAAAATAGCGACAGTTGTATTAACCCTCGAAAGGTGAATGGTTTTAGACGAATGCAGGGTCATTTTGACCTACATATAACAAAAATTTCTATTGTACACTGGTTTCAAAAAGGAATTGTGTATAAATGTGTATACTTTCAACTATACATATTTCATATTTTTCTTGTTTATTTACATTTGATACATAAAACAGGTGTATTTCCTGTACCAAACATAATCTGAGCCGCCTGACTTTGTCGCTGTTGAGTCAAAATGTCCCTGCATTCGTCGTACGAGGTTTAATCGATATAATACTGACCACTTGTATTACGTTCTAATGGTTTATTTTAAATACCGACTAAAAATTGTTTAAAATACCGACCCAATAAATAGCAAGCATTATTACAAACACTAAAAGAATAGAGTCTACCAGATGGAACATTACAAAACGAA
>NW_017100362.1:407189-418321 GCF_001263275.1 Habropoda laboriosa
ACCAGAAAAGAGCAGAAATCCATCTGAAATGTACCTTACCAGAAAAAAGTACTTATCACGAACATTCAAGAAACGAAGATTATTAGATAAAACCAAATAAACGGAACTCTCTCAAAAACTGAAGAGTATTAACCAGTTAACTGTGCAATTTAGTTTTAAAAATCCCGGACGGGATGCGTAATTAAAATCAAGCAATGACGAGTATACCGTCGTTGAACGCAGGGCAAATGCTCCTATTATAAATTTGACGAAAGAAGTAAAGCAAAACGAGGAAGGATTACATTTTTATTCGATAGAAAATTAACAGTTCATTGTTGAAGAGGATATTGTTATTAAAACCTTAAAAATCGTCACAAAATAATGAAATTCGTAAACAAGAAAAATTAAAGAAGAAACATAATCTGAAGAAATTCAGTTGATTTCATGTAAAGGAAACATACCGCCAAATGACATTTTTATTACTTCTCATTGAGATTTGGAGTTTTTATAGTAAATGGTAATTTTTTATTTTACACGACGAGTATACACGTTAACCCCACCGAAATAAAGTGAATTGTAAACACGTCAAACGCAGTTAACTGGTTAAATCAAACCAAATAATAGGAACTCTCTCAAGAAATGAAGACTATTAAATAAAACCAAACAAAAGGAACTCTCCAATAAAACACTAAAAAATCCACTCAACAAACTTTCGAAAAACATCACCCCAACAGGCCATCACACAATTCAGCAATCCATTGCACCACAGCTTGGAATCCCTCCTATCACCCTCAGTCCATCGGCGCACCCTATAAACTCCTCTCCACCCTTCCAACAAGTAAGACTTCCCCCCAGAACATTCATACCCCGAAAACAGACCTCGAAATGGTCAACCTACACCTCTCTCGCCCGCCACAGTATCAAACCACAGAAAGTGTCACGTCTGAATCGCGGTGTAAGGTGGTGTGTGCATCGAGACGTCCAACGTTGAAGAGAAAGAGATTCACAGAGAGAGAGAGTGAGAGAGTGTAAGCGGCAGGAGGGTGAAAGAGAGGAGCAACGAGCACGACGGGTAGTAGAAGCGTAGTACCACCCAGGAACCACCGACGCCGCCGCCCACTCGTGTGGAAAAATGATAGCAGCGTACTGACTGAGTGCCCGTGCTTCTACTCCCCTCCACTCCCCTTTGAAGCCCCTACGGGGGTGGTTGAGGGTGGACTGTTGGGGGCTGGCTCCCGCTGGCTACGTGGGTGGAGAAACGCGGGAGTTGGCGGCGTGAGAGAGGGGGACGAGATGCCTGCTCCCGATTCCCTTATCGCCGCGGCACAGTTGTGTGTGCCTTTATGAAGATCTGTCAAACCCTCTCTCTCTCTGTTCCTCCTCCGCTACCCCTGCCTGGCATCCTCTCTTTCCGTCTCTGTTACACGCCCCCCCGTCTTTCTCCTTGCCAGCATCGCTCGTTCCTCTCCCACGGGTGTTGCGGACCTCTAGGTGTAATGACGTATCGTGTATCTAGCGCACGTCGAAGCCAAACGCCGTTTCTCTGACCTCCCCTCGCCGCGACGTCGCTCCTTACACTTATCTACCGCGAAATTTTTCCAGGGTTCTTTTTGGCTTGGACGCACGCATACGAGACTGTGTCTGAGTCGTTTTTGAGACGAAGAGTAGAAGAGAGACTTTTTCGAGGGGTTTCTTGGATTCTGGGGTTGCTGATGGATTTTGGTGGAGGATCAGAGGAATTTGGGGATATTTGTTCGTTTATGAAGAGAAATATTGTGTACTGATGAAGAGTTTTGTGGGATTTCTTGGATTCTGGAGTCGCTAATGGATTCTGGTGGAGGATGAGAGGAATTTGGGGATCTTTGTTCGCTTAGGAGGAGAAATATTGTGTATTAACACGTTGAATACCGTGGGGCTGATCGGTGACCGGCGGTGCCAAGATTAGTGAAAGCATTTAATTTGAATAAATTGTAATATTCGTAAAATTTTCATTTAATGCATCACACGGTATACTTAAACAGTTCTATTTCTAACTGTTGACACATTTATGCATATTGGGATGTGTTGTATTTAGATAAAATATTCATTTCTGCGCCGTGGACAAGTCCGGCATTCAACGCGTTAATGAAGAGTTTTGCGGGGTTGTTTGGATTCTGGAGTCGCTGATGGATTTTAATGGATGACGAGAGGAACTTGGGAATCTTTGTTCGTTTGCAAGGAGGATTGTGTATTAATCAGAGTCAGGGAATTTTTCAAGTCCTCCAGAAGTCCTCGCTTTCTTCTCTTCTTCGAACAGGGTTCTTAAACTTACCTAAAGTGATAGAGTGACTAGCAGATGATTTGGTCATTTTAATCGTAGATGTGAGGTTAGCATTCCTTTTTTTGTTCGTCGTTTGTAATGCTATTCTTAAACTGGACCAGTGTGTATGTTAAGTTAGTCTTCTAATTACTGGCGAAAGTTTTTGGTGTGGAACCAACTGTGAAGCAAGATGCTGAGTTAACAAGTTACCAATCTAACGAATTGCTGTTTTATAGATGTCTAAGATTGCACGGTTCTGATAAAGAACCTCGTGTTAGGGAAGTGAATTATGTAAAACAACAATGGAACAGAATTTCTTAGAATATTATATACGAAAATAGAATATCATTTGTTCTGAATGATACAATCGAAAATGGTAGACATACTGATCAAATTCAAAATTTCTTATAACCACGAATCTTCTGAAACAAAAATTCTTCCCTATCTTTCCTTTCGTATCACTCGATACAATTCGTGTGTTCCGATCTTCGAGACATTAATCCCACTCTAAGTGTCCATCTGCATCCTCGAACACTCGAACTACCTTGTTAAATCCATCAAACAGAGAATTCTTCGGTAAACCCTCTTCAATCTCGCGAGGCCTTCTCAACGTCATAATTCGCTCGAAAGATTCTCGGTTTAAACGGCGCAAACAGGAAGCCCGTTATCTCGGTGAGATCGGTTTCTAAGTGGAGAGGGAGATGTGTTCTTCTGTGGGACGTTCTCTAGGGCGAGAAGGAATCCAAGACGTTGCTTCGACGTTCGAAAGGGTATCGGTGGGAGATTAGGCGACGACTTGAGCAGAAGCTGTTGGCAGAAGTTGGCATTATCGCGTTCGAATTCATTGATTCCAGAAGGAGGAACGTCGCGATGCGAGGGGTGACTGGAAGACACTGAACTTGCCGCCATTACCACAGTCGTTATCTGAGCATTTGAATGAAACTGCGATGTCCTACGACGTGTGATATCGCCGTTTCTACTTTCAGCTGGTTAACGTAGTCCTGGTGATACGTGCCTTCAGATACCGAATATCCGATCTAGATACTATTTCGAAAGGTTTCAGGGATAAAGATTGGACGTAAGTTACTACGGAGTTGATCGAAGTTTAAGAAAATTGTAGTTCGAAGGGATTTTCTGGTGAAATTAATATAGCATTAAGAATCTGATCTGACAGTGGCGTAATTTTTAGTAATTAACTGCGATGTAAACTGAATCATTGAATAGGAGTGTGAAGTAAAGTGTTTTTTGCCATTCACAACGATTGACAGATTTTATTTTTGATAAAGGGAATATGATATGATAGTCGTGATAATTCGATTACGTCAATTTCACACCGATCTTATCCCTCTGTTAATTTTCTGAACCCAGACTGGCAACATAAATTTCTCCGTCAAACAGATCATCACTGGCCCGTAGATTCTTCAATTCAGGACCACTAAACGAGCAATTAAACCAACATCCGAACATCCCAGCGAAACAGCACTAACTGTCACGGTCAAATCACCCGACACCTCCGATAAACCACTCCAAGTTCCCTCTCCATGAGCAAATTGGTCTCCCAAGACGAAGTGCGTAAAAGCTGCGGAACAATTCATTAAGGCAGCCCAAGCACCGAAGAAACAAGCAGTTACCCCGCCCATTCCAGTCAGAGTTGTATAATATAATTAACCGGGACGAGACACGGGAGTAAAATCCCCGTGGAATTCGACGTTCGCTGGCACATAAACACACGCAGAGAGAGAGAGAGAGCGAGAAAGACAAAGGCAGAAAAGGACAGGAGAGATGAGAGAAAAAGACGGAGAAGCAAAGACAGAGAGAGAGACACCAGAAGAGGCAAGGCAGACACGGGGAGAGACAGAAGGAGAGGAGAGGCAAATACAGAGAGAGACAGAAGGAGGAGAGGCAAATACAGGGAGAGACAGAAAGAGAGGAGAGGCAAACGCAGGGAGAGACAGAAGGAAAAGAGTGGCAAATACAGGGAGAGACAGAAGGAGAGGAGAGGCAAACGCAGGGAGAGACAGAAGGAGAAGGAGAGGCAAATACAGGGAGAGAGAGAAGGAGAGGAGAGGCAAACGCAGGGAGAGACAGAAGGAAAAGAGTGGCAAATACAGGGAGAGACAGAAGAAGAGGAGAGACAGAAGGAGAAGGAGAGGCAAATACAGGGAGAGAGAGAAGGAGAGGAGAGGCAGACATAGGGAGAGACAGAAGAAGGAAGGCAAATATAGGGAGAGAGGAGAGAACAAGAATAAGACAAAGAGGGACAGGAGAGATGAGAGAGAGAGGCCGAGGGGGACAGAACAGAAGGGAAGAGAGAGACGAACAGGAGAGGAGAGGAGAGAGAAAGAGATCCCTTGGCTTTTAGCTTCTCTACCCTCTTTCCCCTCGCGAACGTTGGACCAGGAGGTCCAGAAAGTCCCCCTCCATTCGGGTAATCCCCTTCAGGGTCGGGATTTCACGATCGCTAATGAGATTCCGAGTGTCAAAACTCCGGGCCTGGCCCTCGTGTCTGGGCTACACAGAAACCGAACAGAGCACACGTACGAGACGTGGCCACCAAATAACGGATCGTGGCGATTAGATGAAGGCGATAAAGGTGTTCCGAGGTGGGCTACGAGGGAACAGGTATATGCTCCTCGACGTTGCTGCTGCTGCTTCTTCTTCTTCTTTCTCCTCGTCACTCTTCCGTTCCGGCCTGTAGCATATCCTCTGTAGAACAAGGAGGAAAAGGGACGGCGAACGAAGGTGGGACGACAAAGATAGAGCGTGTGAGGGACGGGGGCGGATTCCACGGAGGGATGGAGGAGGAGAGAAGGTGGAGGTGGAGGCTGTGATGACGGTGGAAGGGAGGAAGTGGCGGAGGACGAGGGCAGAAAAGATAAAGAGAGGACTAAAGAGCGGAGATTAGCGCTAATGCACCATCGAGGGAATGGGATGGTATGGGGGCGAGGTCCATCGTATCTCTCATATTTCAGACCCCCGTGACGTCGTCCGAGATACCGAATCATTCCCACCTAGAGTCGACCGTGTATTTTTAGACGGTCTCTTTTTCTCATCGGCCTTCACTACGCCGCGAAGAGTGCCTTCCTGTTCTTCGCGCCGATCCTCCTGTTCGATGGAATACCATTTTATTCGATCGATTGATCACGGAATACACGGAGTGATTTACCTAACTCGACGACCTGAATTTACTCCTCAACTATTGCCTGTCCAAATAGTGTACCAAGCAGAAGCTGCATGATTTCAAGGGAGACATTATTATTTTTTTCTACATAGTTTATTCGTGAAATTTTTAAGGTTACCGTGACTTTTTGTAAATGGAACTTCCTGTATTTCTTCGTGGAAATTAAAAGAGCATTAAAAGTTGGGTAAATAAGGTGTAATTTGTCTAAAATGAGTGTTTATTGAGAAGTTCTATTCCATTAAAATCAAATTTGTAAATGTATAAAAGTGTTTTACCAAAAATTGCAAGGACGTTCTTATTGGCTTTGTGTTGAAGTTCAGGTGGATGGTGCAAAAATTGGGGTGGTAAAAATTCTAGATCCAGGGAAACTTTCTCTGACGGTGCCAAGGCTTCTTCAGCTTCTGATGCTATCTGCTACGAATCATATATTCTTTTTCATCTTAACAAGTAGCTCTGTTTCTTTTAAATAAATTATACTGGACGGATGTTGCAATAGTTCTGTACCTATGTACAATAACTTCAGATTTAATTAATAAAACAGATCCACCCTATTACAAACATTGTCACAACCAAATCACAGGGAAACACCTACTCTATCAATACAGAAGAGTCGAACTACAGAGGAAGAAGCATGCTTTTATATCACAGACTCACATCAGGGACACACATAATTTTCTAGTAGACACAAGATTGTATCACAGACTCTAATCACCCAAAATGAAGGAAATTTAAAACACACCACGTCGCTAAGGACCTAGCAGTCCATGAAACGCTACAAAAAAAAATTAAAAGGAAATAATTTCAGAGTTACTGCTTTAATTTTTTACTGAATTGGTATGATCCAAGATATACCATGAAATGGTACCGCCTAAATCACACGTCACGCAATTTTAAATGATCCGATTTGTCCATGTTGTCGCGTCGTCCAATAGTGGGACGGCGGACTTATAAGAATGTGACCCTATCAGAGCCGCATTCCTTCCACGGGCAAACTCTTGAGCTCTACACCCATTTTTTCCTATAAATTCCCATATCCACAGACTAAAAATAACTACAAATTCGACAAGAAATAGCTCCTGTCTTTCGTTATCCTAGCTCACCCAAGATACCTAACTTCAAAATCACTCTCTGACCAAATTTCAGTGATCTATATTACCAATTCGAGTTTCAAATGAAAAAAAAAAAAACAAAGCAGCCGGTCGATTGGAATAGAGAACAGGCGACTTTGGACAACGAAAAGGGAATCTTATTTCGCAAGGGAACGTGTGCGCGCTATTGGGTCGAGCCTAATTGCAAGCGCGGATAGGCGTTCTGATCGAGGCGCGCTGCTATTCTCGATAAATAACATGGCGCGCCGCGGCCCGGTGAAAAGAGCAGGAACGTAAATCGGAGGTTAACGTTTGTCTCGACGTTAACCTTTTCCGCGTGAAGCGTCGACACCTGAGATAAGGAACGTCTGTTAAGGGTACATGGATCCGAGTCTAATAAGCTTCTCTCGGTTTCTGCGAGATAAATATCGGCGGAGGTCTCGCGCGCACACACACGGTATTCCGTGCAACCGTCCAAGTGATTTACAAGGATTCTGGCCCACACATCGCCTGGATCGTTGGGAAAATTATCCTGGGCAAAAATTGCACCGGCGAGACGAGCCTCTCGAGAACCCAGGTAAACTCGTGTCGATTTCAGAAGAATTTTTGTGAAAGGAATAACCGCTGTTGAATGCAACCATTTCGACATCAAATCTCCTGCCAATTCTTTCGAAAAGCTTCGGCGATATTTCTCTCAAATTATCCAGATCAGATCGTAATTCTTTGTTTTACGTGAATTTGATTTTCTGCCGATTCCATCGAGAAGCTCTGACAATTTCTTTCTCGAATTATTCAGATTAGATTGCAACTCTTTAAATTTGACGTTGCCGCGAAATTTTCTTTCGATTCAACCGAGAATTTCTGGCAATTTTTTTCCCCGGTTAAATTTGGATTTGATTGTAACTCTTCGTTCTGGGCGAATTTAACTTCGCCGCGAAATTTTCTGCCAATTCTTTCGAGAAGCTTTGCCAATATTTCCCTCAAATTAGCCAGATTAGATTGTAATTCTTCGTTTTATGCGAATTTCGTTTCGCCACAAAATTCTTTTTGTCCAATTCTTTCGACAAACTTTGCCAACCTTTTTCTCCGGTTGTTTCGATTCAATCGTAACATTTTCGTTTTATTTCAATTTGTTCCTCTTTTCGTTAATAGTTCTCGACAAGTTCTTCTCATAATATCATAATCAAAACGATGATTATTTCTTATTTCAATATTCACTCTTCTGCACCTATAGTTCCCTCGTTGTTTTAAACTGAAAATCCACTGATCTGTAAGTAGTATAATTGAGTGAAACGTTACCGAACATCTATCGAGTCGACAAAACGGCGCCTCTTCGTGAATCTCTGCGATATCCACTTGAAAAACGAAGTCTACAAAATGAGGTTTAAAATTGAAACATTTATTGTTTTTTAATCACCTGAAAATACCGTGATTCGGTATCAAGAGAAGAGGCCGGAGTATTTACAGCTGCAGTAAACGCGATTCGCTTGGAAACGTTGGAAATATCATTCGCGGCAAGATGTCCGCGTTCACCGGGGAGCTTGTAAATCGACTCGTGTAACGTGTTCGCAAATTAACGACGCTTTCAGCGAATCGTTATCCGCTCTGGCTGTCCGCGGCTATGTTTTATAGCATTATAAACCTCTCGTAGCGCGTTATTGCGGTAAATGTTCGATATCTTTTTGTACCGTGTATTTCTCAATCAATCGTTGAACTTCGATGATTTTCAGTAAACAGTTCGTTTGCATCGCGAGTTTTATCGGCGTGTCAATGTTGACGCAATTTTATCCCCGCATAATTAAAGTTTCATCCGAACAGCGTGTTTTTTATTCATTTCTACTTATCGAACTTAATTCGGTTCATTCAGAAGATTGTTGTATTTCGTTAAATTCTAGGAAGCAAAGCTGATAATATTTTTGTTTCGCGAGTAAAGTAAACAAGAAGATAGAATTCTTTCTTTTCGAGTGAAAAATCTATCACACGTTCCCAATCTTTTCGCTTTTCCCGACTACTAGAAAACCCGGGAGAGGGTAAGAAAATGTACGAGAACTTTTAAATTTTACTTTACTTCGTACGGTTCTTCCATAATCTGTTTCTGTTTCAAAAAGTAATCATAAACAAACGAATTAGATATCGCACCTACTTAATTTTACTCGAATTGAAGTTAAATTAAACCTTCGGGCAACTTCAATCTCCCAATGTTACTACGAGAAAGTAACGCTTCGTGTATCAATCTGATAAATAATCCAGCCCCTCCAGAGTCACAATTTTATTTGAATTTAAATTAAATCAAACCTCCCAATAACCCGAATGGATAATTCTTTTAACGTGAATGCAATAAAAAATCCAGCACCTCCGGGATCCCAGCATTGACAAATTCTCCCCCCAAAAAAAACAAACCCTCATCGCCACCCTTAATCCCTCAATTACCAAACACATTGTCACCCCATGCAGCAACAGGATGGTCAATCCCAGGGTGGCATCAAAATCAATCAACGATCGCCCTCTGACCATTACAACATCCTCGATGTCCGCTAATATGATCCTAGCAAAAAAAAAAAAAAAAAAAAAGACAAATATCATGTCGTCCATTCACGCGTGCTAGCTTTACTACACGTTACATCCGTTTCCACCGGCCGCCGCAATTTCCCCGGAAGTGTAACAGAGACAGTCGACAGAGAAACGGTGCGGCAATGAAAGGGTTGGCCGGCGTGGGAGGGGGAGAGAGGGAGGGGAAACGAAACAGAGTCTCGGTACGAGAGTCAGCAGCCAATTCACGGTGGCAGATAACATCGAATATTTTTCGAGCGAATGTTAGCAAACGCCCCGGAAAAAAAAGAGAGGCAAACCAGTGATTCACAGAGTGAAATGAGAGAGAGAGAGAGAGAGAGAGGGTGAGAATTGGTGAACGGAAAGGGGATGGTGGAAAAGAGAGAGAGGATGTTAAAAGGCCTGGTCCGAACTTTTCGACAATAACCGGCGGCGGGCTGCTGGCCGTTATTGAATTTTTATTGGCGACGACGAGTCAATTTGCGATTAAACCCTCCACCCTGTTACTCTTCCGCGCGCCACCGACGCGACACGAGTTCGACAGTTCATTTAAAGGAGAGACATCTCGCCTCTTTTCTATTAGCGATCCGGAGGAAATTGTTGGAGTGATGTGAAAGTTCCTTAGGGGATGAAGGGTTTCTGTGTGGTGAGATGAAGGATGGACAGGTCTTCTTACGGCTGACGTTGGAAATTGATGTATCTGGTGTTTGTCAGAATTGGAAGGTTCGCTATCGAAGGATTTGCGTCTTAAGCTGTTGCTGAAGGACGAGCTTTGAAAAATAATTCTTCGATTCGTACGGGGTGCGTTTAAAAACGATTGTTACATTTTTATAGAAGTAACTTTCTCAGAGAAATAGAATTAACGTGGGTGAAAGGTAGTCTTGAAGGAGTAATTCTTCTGTTATTATGTAGGGTGCTTTGAAAAACATGTTAACACGTATCGTGGAAGTAGAATTGATAATACAATGTGTCATATTAATAAATGTATTTTATCTTCAAAGAGTCTCCATTTATTCACTATCATTCTCGACATGTTCTTGAAATGTTCTCCAGGTGGACTTTACAGCCTTGGGGGGCACGTTTCTTTCAGTATTGTTGCAATCACATTCGCAATAATTTTAGCATTTTTTTTTTAAGCATACCGTATAAAAATAGATAGAAATTTTAGATAGAAATTTGTGTGACGATTTTTGTTATTTTGCGGTGCTGGATATCGTTGGAAATAAAACGCAAAGATATACCGAATTAATATATTCTTGATAAAATTACATTGGATCAAAGCGCGTTGGAAGAACTGATCTGTCTCTAGAACAATTGAAAATCGGGGCGCGGGCCCCACACGGGTTACAACAATTCTCTATCGTAGAAAAGTGCTATTTAAAATCAAAAAATGGAGAAAATAAAAATAGAATAGGGGGAAGAGTAGCCAATTTAATATATAATTATATACTTTTTTTATTCACACCACTTTCTTAAAATCTTCGTTTCATTAAATTGCATCCGCGAAAAATAACATTAGTTCACTTTCTTTTTTAAATTTTTTCTATTTATTTTTTTTTGCCATTTTTGATAATTTCACCGCATACTAGAAGGTTAATAGGAAAAATTTTCTCAGGAGAAACTTCTATTCTAATTTCGAACCTAAACATCAACTTTCCACCCTGAAACACGTGTCCGTCCTACGCAAGGACAGGTGAGAATCGTATTCTCTTACGCAACAACCGGTTAAGTGCCGTATACGCGAAGAGTCCATTAAGTCCACACGTGCTGCTTCCGGTTCTCAACGATGCCAAGTCGTTCCTGTTTCCTTGGGAAGCCTCGAAAGGATATACGCTACCTCCTCAAACGCGTGACAGGACGTCTTCACTATCAACGAGTTCTCGAAGACTCGAAACCCACTATCAGGCTACTGTTACATGCCAGGACTTCGTAACGCTAATCGCTCTTAAGATAAATCACGAGAATCTTCGCTTAATACTTAACCGAATAAAACCAACACCTATATTAATATTTAATATTATTATTTATTACATAT
>NW_017100362.1:418380-424864 GCF_001263275.1 Habropoda laboriosa
TTATAAGAAATTTTTGAACAACTTTTGTAAGAACATTTTTTGGTAATTACTGGGAATAGGGTCTTCAGCACTAATTTTTCCCCTATACCGCCGGACTTCTTTAGGTTTTAAGATATACGAAAAAGTACTTTCAATGTTGGGTATCATGTTCTGTAGGTTTGGGGTAAGTTTACGTTGAGTTTAGTACATGTTTGCGTTATGCTTGAGTTACGTTTTGCTTTATGTGCTTAACACTTTGCTGTCGGGCTATTTTTCGCGCGTCTTGCATCTGCAGCGGGCAAACCCGAGCAAATTCACAAAGTGGAAAAAAAATCCCCCAAAAAAATCAAAATCAATTTCATCTTCTTCCGAGTCACTACTAGATAAAATACGAAAACGATTGCGATTTTTCACAGGCACAATGGCGCTGTCTTCTGAGTAATAACTGTCCGAAAATTCGCATCATTGCAAGAATAATCTGACGATCTATCAGCAAATATTTCGTTTTCATCGGTTTCGATATCACTCAAATCCATTTCGGCAAGGGATAAATTTATGAAAACACGGTAAAAACTCCGCCTTTCTGTGGGATTCGAGAGAGAGTGAGCGTGAGTCGTACGAGACTCGTCCTGACGAGCGTCGGTATGCTTCGGACTAGAAACTTAGTCTCCCGACAGCAAAGTGTTAATATCTGCTTTAAGTACAATAGAAACATTTGCTTTTTTTTTTCTCTTAGATCATTAAGTTGGAAGAAATGAAAGTATGTTGCAGTAACAAATGGTCTACGTTAAAGTACGAGCAGCCCATTTACACGATCGTTCAAAATCGCCCATCCATCGAAGCGAGCTTTCGAGAGGGTCGCTTCTCACCTGTCGTCACAAAGGGTGGACACGTGTCCACCGGGTGTAAACGACGTATAAACACGCGTGAGGGATGAACTGCGCCCCGTCGACCTCCTGACACGTTCCACCGCCCATGCTAGATCACTCCTGACGGGATTTCCGGTTGTTTTTCGAGCTCTGTGGCCTGTCCCGTGTGCAAACAGTTCGTTTAAAAAAAAAAAAGAAGGAGAAACAAAATTCATTTACTACTATAAAAAAAAAGAAGGAATTTTACTGATTAAAAAAATTCATTTTTCTTCGAGTATATCTATCATTTAGATTAAGGATATAACTGGCACTTCTTTTTAGAAGCGCTTTATCAAGAAAATTCACCACGATGTTTGTTGTTCAGAATAATACAAAAAAATTGTCGTTCGATGAATATTCTGCGCGCAGTAGATACAATTCACTGTTTTCCACAATTGCTATTTTTCAAAGATTAACGATTCACGTCCGTTCGCTGTCTGTCACTATTGCAAAGGAAAAATTCACGCGTATCCCGAACTCTGAGTTTAACAATTTACTGCGGTAGAATGGAAGGTAATGAGAAGGGAAGCGTGATACCCTGAAATATCTGAACTATTCGAAATTAAAGAGAGAAAAAAAAAAAAACGTTTTTCCAAGTCGAGTCTAGAAACTTTAATTACGTACTGTGTAAAGTAAGAAAAAAGCAATGAACTGACGTTGGAAAAAGCACGTCGTCCGAGAATTTCTTTTCGTCTCACTTGATTTAGAGTCCTCAGGCCTCTCAACTTCCGTTCGAGCCGCGCGCAATCGTCGTTCGCGGCCGTAAAAGGCGTCCGCCACGGCGCTTTTCGAGGCGTTCCGCTTCAAGTTAATGGCTTAATGGCGAGTCGATGTCCGAGCGAAGAGGGCAACATTTCACGCTGCGTGGCCAATACGCGCGGGACAATTACACGCCTCTTCCAAGCTCCTTCTGTAGTCCGTTTCTTGGTAAAGGCGACCGATATCGCGAAACGCCGGTTGATAACGGCGCCGTCTCTTATCTTATCACGCGGAAACCCTCGTTTCGCCGTCGCGTCGGCTTCTTCTTCTTCTCCCTTCTTCGTCTTCTTTCCTACCGGCCATATTGCCCGCTGCACGTCCGAGTCCTTCCACCTCTGACAAACAGTGGATCCATTTATTCGCAAATGCCAAGGCCAAGGGAAAGATCGACGATCAGAGGTCTCGACGAACCTCGCGTGGATCCGTCGTGGACCTTGTGCAAAATGTAATTTACAAGGAAATTTTATTTATTCGATGATCTTTGGGGAAAATAGATGCACGAGATTTTTCTCCCATTTTTGTGCCATTTTTCACGATTTTGGTAGATTGTTTAATTACGACACGAGATATTATAGAATTTTTAGCGAACCTTGTGCAAAATGTGATTTGCAGAGAAATTTCATTTGTTTCAACGATTGTTATTTCGTAGCTAGACGAGGAAATTTTAGTAGATTGTTTAGAATTGTGTAACTACAATGTGAGACAGAATTGTGTTGAAAAGAAGAGGAATTTGGAATCTTACCAATTGCGGATTCATAAATTTCGGAGATACGTCCTTACAAAGATTGCATTGAGAAGAAATTGAGAAACGTAACGAGAAAAAAGATTGTTTGTTACGTGACGTATTCCGTATCTCTGTAAAGCAAGAAGTGCTACCGAATCGATTGGAGATAAAGTTGATGTTGCAAAACATGAAATACGAACAAAGATCAATTAATTTCTGCTGAAATGGGGAAAATCATATCGTCTGCGCCAAACGTAGTAAATAACATCTTATTGTTAAATCTACGCGAAGAAACTTTATTTTATAATAACATTTTCAAATTTCCGTACAAGCTATTTTATATCGTATCTTTCGCCAATTTTTTATCAACGGCAATTTATTACAATTTGGCAGATTTGTGCAATAAATTCACTAAAAGTTTCGAGCAGTTTTCATTGTTAAATCTCGTCCTCTGTCGAGACTTTCTTTCAAACGATGAAAATTTCAAAGCACTTATCAATTTACACTAATATCGAATCTTCTACCAATTTTTATAAATCTGCAATTCAAGATTCAGAGATTGATAGCAATTTACTTCTTAACACGTTGACTGCGCAGTTTGCTGGTAGAAGTTACATCCTATTCGGAGACGCCCGACCACGAGATAATTCGAAGGCATTTTTCTGCAAAAAGACAATTCTATACAATAAATTGAAAAAAAAAATGTTGGCGTCTAGAACAGATTTCTTCAAAATAGTCTTGGCAGTCAACGTGTTAATAAAAAAATTCTTAAATTTCCATCTCTTTTCTCAAAAAACATTCTTCTACAGCTGCAATGCACAGTGGTCTGAAAATTGTGTAGAGAAGCGGTGTATTTTTCGAAATAAACATTTATCGTAACGTGAGTCGAGTAGATTGACAATGCGTTTAAAATGTTCCACTTACAAAACTAATTATCCAAATATAAAAGAACCATCATCGCGAGAACGCAATTTCCACGTCGGAAACTATCAGCGGGCATTATCGTGGCCGAAATTAATGGTAGAAACAGGCGGCTACGAGCGGAAGCAAAAGTCCTGAAAGGATGGATTGCCAGATCCTGATCACTGGCCAGTTCAGCGGGACTCCAAAGAGTCCTCGAGATAGCGGGGGCGATTCTCATGGGGTTGATCGACGATTTGTCAAAGTCTTTCCACGGAACGCCGGTGAAGACGACGGCCACGACAATGCCATCCGATATTTAACGTTGCCCCGCAAAAACCGTCGCCTTACGAACCTTCGATGTGCCACCAAGCAAAAAGCAACCTCGTCGAATCTGCCTCTTTTACTGTCCTCGAGCAACGCTTTCGATTAGTTGCACGTCAAATTTTAGTTTTATTCGCGAAAAAATTCGGAAATTTGATTAATAGGAATTGCAAACTTCTCCTCTTTTCAGAAGTCTGATAAAATTTCTGCGTTACACTTCATCTGTAATCTAGACACCTTTGGAAATGTGAAATTCTGAAAAATTGCAAAAATTCGCTTACTCGCATTAACACTTTACTTTGTGATTTTTTAATCGCTACGTATGTCAGCCTTTAGTTATTCTCTGTTTGGTAATTGTTAGTCTTAAATTGAAGTTGAAGCTAGAAAAAATACAATTTTTCGTGACATGTCGTTATAAGAAGAGGGGGATTTATAATTCGTGTTCCTTTAGAAGTGCTGGATTTTAAAGTTACACGATTCGTGAAGATATTGTATAAGAGATATTCATAAAATTCCTCTAAATACCCTTAAGAACACTAGATTTTGAAGATGGACCCTTGACTCTTCATATGCCTACCTCTCTTAAAAATTCCAAAGTTTATGATAGAAAAAATATAAAAATATAGTGAATAACTTATTCGTTCGTACATAGGAAATTAATGAATTTTTTTTCAACTTTGAAAAAATCGTCCCTCAAGATGCTAACTCTGTCGTTACATTTGAAGAAACAATATTATCCATGTTCCACTCTAAAACATCTTACTATCCACAAATTAACTCAGGATGTACTCTCGTCCTTTTTACCTTTGACTCTTCATATGCCAATTTTTTTGTTAAATTGTAACATTTGTAATAGAAAGAAATATAGAAACATAGTGAATAACTCTCTGATGAGCGGGCAAAAAGGTATACCTAAGTCAAATTTTGGCAAAAGCACGATAAGTACGCTAATCCATTCTACATTGCTGTCCTTTGCTTACGGTTCTAATAGTACAAGTCAATTTCACTTCTGTCCCGCTCCTTTACCTGAAGTTCTAATGTATATTATAAGTGCTTCTGGGCAAAACTAATATTCGTTCATCCATAACTACATAAAAAATTAAACAATTTTTCTTCGACATTGAAAAAACCATCTCTCAAGATGCCAACTCTGTCGTTCCATTTGAGGAAACAATATTATCCATTTTTCCCTACGTAACAGCCTTCCATCTTACCATTGAAAGAGGACACCCCGGTACCTTTTCCAACCGAGAATCACTCCGTCCTAACAGAAGCGTTTCGGGGTCAATTACACGAGCGCATCACTCGTCTCTGAATAGCCGAGGGCGGTACCACGCTTCGTCATCGTCTGCTGGTGGCCCGCGGTGCGCCATCAGGACGGTGAAAAAGAGCCGGACACTTTTTATCGTGCCGCGCAATTATGATTAGCTCTGCGGTGGAGGCGCCGCGTGGAGGGGTTACTAGCAGGGCGATTAGGGTAGGGAGAGGAGAGAGATTCGCCTCGTCAAAACCGCCCCCACGGAACAAATGGTCGCTGGAGCCCACCGCCGCCGCCAACCCCCTTGGTCGTGACCGCGGAAGAGCAGCTTCTGCCCTCTGTCCGGAACCAAGCGGTGGGAAAAGGGGGGAGAACGTAGGAGGGTGGCGTGAGATTACGCAAATGAGAAATGACCATCAGGCTATCGGAGAACTTCGGTGGTACGGCTGCTCTCGGCGTTTTGCGACATCCGCGGCCGAGGATATACACACTCGGGACCACTGCTATCGCACGGGCGGCCGCGCTTTTTAATGCGGACAACAGTTGTGCACCTGGATGCACGCAACGTCTACGGAACGTTTTACAGGAGCTTACTATGGCGGCTGAAGTTGTTGTTGTATCAGGTTCGCCCTTAGACCGTGTACACTTATAGGAATCCAGGAGTCGAAGTAACGCAAAGATAACGGGGAAAATATGACGTCAATTGTGGCCAAAGGATAATTCAAAATGGTGGATGCTGCGTCAGACACGTGTTACAAGCAGCTACGTACAAGTGAGGTTACATCTTTTTCATTTTGCCCACATGTGACGTCACGTAGATGATTGTAACTTTGCGTCAAGCCAGTTATCCGAAGTCGTGTGTATAAGTATGCAGGGTGTATCTAGCGACTGGGCCGAGTTAAAACTCGGTTGTTTAATTGTGGCCAAAGGATAATTCAAAATGGTGGATGCTGCGTCAGACACGTGTTACAAGCAGCTGCGTACAAGTGAGGTTACATCTTTTTCATTTTGCCCACATGTGACGTCACGTAGATGATTGTAACTTTGCGTCAAGCCAGTGAAGTCGTGTGTATAAGTATGCAGGGTGTATCTAGCGACTGGGCCGAGTTAAAACTCGGTTGTTATTGAAGATAGAAACAAATTGTAGGGGAATAACTGAACAATGTGATGAAAAGTGACGAAGTGAAAAAGATACAAAAGAAAACAAAACAGACGCGAACAAAAAAAAAAAACGGTTGCCCATTTACATCCAGCATCGTATCATGTCACCACTGCCCCCTCCTTCCAAAACATCGTTAATTCTCCAACATACACTTAGGGAATTATTATTTAGGAATTTTTTATTTTTATTTTCGTCTGTATTGTACTAGCTCTATGGAGACAACCGGTAAAGGAGGATGTTAAAAAATGGCCAATTTTGGCATACGTTCTGTCAAGAATACGAAACTGCTTGGTGTTGGCAAAGTTATTCGAGTCGTAACTCTCAGAGAGTTGAGCGATGCTCTCAGACAGTCACTCTCAGACGCAGTGTCCACTCGCGAGAGATACTCTCGAGAGCAACTCGCGATAGTTTCACTCTCGAAAAGACTCCTAGCTTTATGTTTGGCTCGATGTACGTACAGCGACCTAGGC
>NW_017100362.1:425358-447745 GCF_001263275.1 Habropoda laboriosa
ATTTTTTGAAAATATTGCAATTTGTGGGAATCACGAAGAAAATTGTAAAGGTCACTGTTTACAACTTTTTCACCTGAGCTTGTAACGAAAATTTAAGATTTATGTCAATTATACACATGCTGAAAATTTCATCGAAATCAGTAGATGGAGAAACAAGCGACAGGCATCAAAAGATGTAGGAATCTTCAGATTTTCTGAAACTCTTTCGAAAGTCTCAATTTTCCTATTAGAAAAACAAACCAAAATGTACCAAAGTTTTAACATCTGAAAATTATCCACGCTTTCACGAATCGACGGCCGTGGCCGCAACAGCGAAGAGACCGCTATCCCTGTCCATCTCCCCGGACAGATGAGAGCATCCACGAGAGATAAAAGGATAGCATAGCAGACGAGAGCAACAACGAGAGAGGGAGGCAAAGAGAGAAGGGACTATCTCTCGCGTCGTCTAGACTCGAGAAGCCGTTCCTGGATTTTCTCCCTTGGGACCCTCGCTATACTCTGGCTAAGGGGGCAGGGGAGAAACAAGAGAGAATCTTACGAGACAGTGAGACCACTGTTGGATCTGTTTCTCCCCTCTTCGTTGCCTGGAGGATCTTAACGAATAAGATAACACGGCGCCAGGGATCTCTCTCTCTCTCTCTCTCTCTCTCCTCCCCCCTCTCTCTTGATTCTCTTTCACTCTGTTTCTCCAAGTTCGAACAGGCCAACGGTCACCGACACCACGTCGATGATCCATCCTGGCCTGTTCGAGACGTCGCCCAGCGCGATTACGCGGAATCTCTTGTCCCCTCGTCGCTTTTTCACGCTTTCGCGCTGAACGATCCTGTTTAGTCCTGCTAATTCAGTTGGACGAGGTTGCACGCCGAAGCTTATCGACTCCAGCTCGATCTTTATGACGTATTAATTGCCATTGATGGAATAAGCCACGAGTTTAATAGGGGGATGGATCTTATGCATTCGCGAAGACGCGCATTTGCATTCGTGGTGGAGAGAGTATATACGGAGAGGATTAATTTTAATCGATGATTCGTTTGCCGAGGTACAGTAGAACCTAGATAGTAGCGCGAAAGCGAGGCTGAAAATGCATGCAATCGTCGATATTCGTGCGGTTAACCCTTTCGCTGCTGTTGGCGCCTGTAGACGCTTTTGAAAATGTGCACGCACTATACTCTTGACGCCTATAGGCGTTTTGAATATTTACTCGCACTGTGCCGTTGCCGCGAATTTAATCCTTAATTTTTGTTCTTTGCATATATTCGAATTCGATTTTTTCGAAAACCAGGGTGTAAACGAACAAATTTTATTCTTTATTTTCGGTTTATTTTTACATACAGAATCACTATCTGCTCGGTTGCACCACGCATCCTGGACTTACCTTGTATCATCGGGCACTAAAAGGCGCAGTATGTTTCTTTTCTCGTGCTACGAAGAATTCAATAAAGCGAATGCAGTATTAACCCTAGAGCGGTCTTCGGGTCTTTTTTGACCCACCGCCTTTTTATATTTTTAGTTATTTTCATGTCTCGTTGGAAATAAAAATTATTACACATAAGGTCTTAGGTCCTTTTTCACCCATTAGTCTTAAGTGTACAGTCAAAACGAAAACCGCTCTAGGGTTAAGAAGTATATGGAATTAACATTATATTATTAGTATTCCGTCGTGAACCCGAAGAGATGCTATATTCGAATACTTCGGTAAATTAACACTTGCGCGACGGGCGATAGCCGGACAAAACGTTTAGCTGAATACGGCATGTAATTTCCAAAGGTCTGTAGCCGAGTTCTGCCGCCAATTTTGAAATCACGTAGGACTACGTTGCCCGTATTCTGCTAAAGACTTTGAAATGACGTAGGACTACGTTTCCCGTCGCGAATGTGTTAATAGCGTCTTTATTACACTAACAAAAGACTAAAAATACAGAGATCGAAATCGAAGCGAAATTGTTTGTATGAAAACCAAGCTTTTTCTTGTCTGGGGATGCTTGCGGGATGATTGATAGGTAAAACAATCCTATTCGTGATTGCTGTTGCGAAGGTCTGAGTGTCAGAGTTTTGATTGGTCATTGAGACAGTGGAGATGGTGTTTTCAGCAAGTTTGGTGTTTTGGAAAGAACTTAATTGTACGTTCGAAAGGATTTTTGAGGATTCGAAAGGAAATAATAGCGACATTTTCCAGATACCTTAAAAGAGAACGTTTTCGAGAATCTACAACAATTCTTATGACAATTCTTTGCTCTCGAGTGGTGATTGAGAAGCGACATCGTTTACCACTCGGTAAAAAATTGATCTTACAGGACAACAGGTCTATAGGCCTCGCATAATTGTCTAAGCAGCGAATTGGTTTGAAAGAAGCAATCTTTAATGAACTGTTACAAGGCCTTGTGTAATATAAAATTACATTAAATATAGACATAAATCTGATTTGCAATTTACCTGTAGCAAAAAGATCTTCGTATGCAACCTAACATTCTCCAAAAAAAAAAACGGTGGAAACTTTTGCATAGACCTAATAACTTGATGCGGGAAAACTTGATTGACAGCTGCGTTTAATTTACGTCTGGATTTATTAGAATCGAAACGGCACGGCGTTAACGAGCGTGTCTTTCCCCGTCGTGTCTCCCGCTTTTCCGCATCGCGGCGGGCATTTATCACTTCGGATTTTCGCTGGATCGACGCTTGTTACGCAACACGCGGGGACTACCGGGGGCCGCGATATTATTGGTGGCCTGGTGTTCGCGAGGATTGCGAAATTGCGGACAATTATCGTTCGCACGATCGCTAATTACCTGCCAATAAATTATCCCTCGGCATGGCAATGCTTGAGTTTCGACCAGATCGAGGGAGAAAGGGGAGGAGGAGGAGAGAACCCGTCCAACTTCTGTACTCGCCTCTCTTTTTCGCTTACCGGCCAGGGAACAGACGCGAGAGAGTTTCTTTTTAATTAGTCCCGCTGCGAATGATTTACGACATCGCGAAACGTTCCGGTCACTTTTGACTACCGGTTAATTGGCTTTTTAAATGTTCCGCTAATATACGTGCCGGTAGATGGAAACTCTGTACCTACTCGAAAATCATCTAATAATTATTTGTTGATTTGTATTGATGAATTTAAGTGTGGAACTTCTTTTTCTGAATTTAGCGTAATTTATCCCTGAAATACTAACACGAATACAGAGCCCCAAGGCAGTTTCTTTCTGTATTTTTAATTTAACCCTTTGCACTCGTAGGAAAGATTGCAAATCGGATCTTGTTTGAAATTTTTTAAAACTAACGTAGAAATAAACTGTGCGATTTTATTTAAATATTCAGTGCATTCTCTGTTTCACTATGGTGAACAAATTCACGGAGGCCCATAGATCTGTTCTCTGTCTTCGTTTATTATTCACCAGGTGACGATTATTTAATGTCGCTTCTCAGTCGCCACTCGATTGCAGAGGGTTAATCGTTAAATTCAATATTCGTTCCTTTTGAACTTAACAATTTTTATAATTTTATTATTGATAAAATTAGGGTGAAAAATACAGAGGTGATCTTAATGTCAGAAAAAATTAGCGTTGCTTCTCCAGAGTTAAATTGTGGTCACGCGTGAATCAGTGGACAATAATATTTTTCATAATTCTGATCGTTGTTTTAATTTGAGTTATAAAATTTTTGCCATTTTGGTGGGTCGAAAGGGTTAATTACTTATATATAGAGGAAATTTAAAGAGAGGCTTCTGGCGTGTCGATTTAAGATTGATTAAATTATATCTGAGTCAACGTATGCTACAGTCGACAATATATTTAATCTGTTTTTAATCAGTCTTTAAAATCTGGTTGGTCGAAAGGGTTAATTATTCACAATATTAATTATGATGAATAAAAACATTTTCCGATCTTTGAACCCTTTGCCTATTCAATGAAATAACGAAAAACATGAAAAAGACTACTTAAAATTATATATCCCTTTCATTCAAATTATACAAATTTACAATATTATAGAATAAACAGAAATTTAGTAAGAAATAAATAAACTGAATTTATAATAGAATTTATAAATCGCACAAATTTAAGTGCATAAAAATCCATGCTCCTCACTGCACGAGCCGTTTATTTAGAAAGTGGGGCAAGTTCATTTTTTGTTTCGACTATAAGACTGTTTACAGATAAAAAGATCGTACTAAACTCTATCTATTGTTATCATTAACTTCGTTTTTTTACAAAAATGAACTTGCCCCACTTTCAAAACAAACAGCTCACATCGTGTACAACAAATTCGAATAAAGTACACAATTTAACAACTTGCTCTAGTAAATCTCCCATTATACCGTATTAAACTTAACTCACGAAGTTCTCCAAAATAATTCATCCGACTCGAACAGAAACCCACCTTAAGCGACGCAATAAAATTCCACCAAAAAGGAAAGAAAAATACAGAAAATTCGTGGAAGGAAGGTTAAAGCAACATACGTTTCCCGTCGCGGTAGAATCTAATCGCGAGTGCCGAAACGAGCCGTCGGCGTCGCACGGTTAACGTCGGAGACAAAGAGTACGGTTATTAGATACAGCCGTACCCTACGTGTCTTACGATCGTCCTTATCGTTATCGCCATTAGTCACGGAACGGCGTGTTACGAGTATCGGGGCCGAGGCGTTATCGTTATCCGTTATCATGGCTGCGCTATCGGCGAAGTTCAAGCCTCGTGACGCCAGTGACAGGAGCCCCAAAGTCTGGCAATGACGCGATATTCCACACGCCTTCTTTCTTCTACCAAGATGCCCGTGCAGCAATTCGCGCGATCGTTCCGGCAAGTATGTTGATACAACCGGTTGATTACAATGGAATCGTTGTTCGATGACGTGATCGTGTGGTTACAGTCCTTATGGTAGGGGATTTCGATCGAGCGTGCTTGATGATACGAAGATTAACCCTTTTGAGGCCTCTGATAAGAAACGCATCTTTCGAAAAGGCTAACGTTTGTTGTACATGTTTACAGATATACTTAATTATGCAATTTCGAAAATTTATTGTTTTGATACAAACGAGCGGAGAACTGAAGATGGAAGTCACTAGTGAAGATGATGTGAAATATAGCAGAATTAGGCCCAAATTCAAACCCTAACTCTAACCTAATTCTGATTTTACGAAGATTAGGTTAGGTTAGAATTTCTTGGAGGAGAGACCAACGCGTTTACTTTATAGCAAAAAGCTTGAAAATATATGTCAAGGTTAAGGTTATAGATACAAAATTTCTTTTTCTAAGAATATTATTTTTATAATACACTACCGGCCGAAAGTTTGGAATCACCTGCCAATTTATATTAATATTGAATCTGCTACTAATTCTTTATTGATTCGAAATTGATACTGTGGAGACCAGTAGCACTTTACCTCGTTTTGATTGATTTGAATGATAAAAAATTCGTTGGAAAATAATTATAAATGCTAACATTTTTGGGGAGTTTTTGTGCAACTTGCAATGCACAATGGAATGGGAGACAGCTGGAACGTGGAAAATGTGATAATTTGCAAAATATATTACTCTATCTATAATAATAGGTTTCGTTTCAAACCTAAGAAGCCATTAGCGAAACCGATACGAAACAGTATTTTCACAGTAACCCCACTGTGACGCAAAGGATTAACAATTAACAGGTGTGAATAGAAATAGCGACAGTTTCTACTGCCACTGAAAAATATAGAGAATTTTGATGCTTACGGCGTGATTTCCGCGAAGCTGCATCAAAACCGTGATCCTTGTAGCGACAAAGTGTGCGGACACAATCGTCGATTCACACTTCGTTCCAAAAGGAAGGAAGGTGGCCGTGTTCCACTCGAACCAGCCTGCTGGCCCGTAGACGCAAAAGGGAAAAGCGGAATGTTTGCCCGAGCATTATCGCGAGACGACAGAACAGACGTGTGAGAGAGAGTGAGCGAGCGGGGCGAGGGAGAGTGAGGAAAACAGGGTGCCAAGGGGACGGAAGCAGAGAGCAAGAGAGAAGCAGCGAGCAAGAGAGAGAGAGGAGAGTGATAACAGGTAGCCATTGCCATGGGTCTCGGTGCCGCTTGGAAACCAGTGATAGCGCTTCCCCGCAGCGGCGAGCATCTCGCTCCTCTGCGGTTTCGTCTTACCCTCTGCTTTTAAACAGTCTGCGCGGAGAAAGGTGCTTTCCGCCTGGTCGACGAAAGTCTCTCGCGTTCGCGTTAAACGCGGATCTGGTCCGCGAAAACCGACGATAGCCCGATATATATATACACATACGTATATAGTAAGCCTGAATGTCCCTCTTGAGCTCTGTGGATTTGTGGACACGTCGACTGTCCCGTTGTACGAAGCTTTCGTCAGGCTTCTGGTGCAGTTCTAGATTATTGTTGGATGAAGTTTTCGGTGAAGATTGAATTTGGAATTTTGGAGGACGTTCTGCGAGTTCTGTTGCTTTCGATGTGAAAAGACGGTAATTCTGGCGTAGGAACTTGGGCTGTTTGGAACTTACAGGACCTAATGTTTTGCCGATGAAGAGGAATCATTTTTGTTTGGAGAGAGACAGGTTTTGCTTTCTATTGTCAAAGAGATATTGGGATTTGGAGATTCACGTTGTAGAAGTTAGGCTTTTGCAGTAAAGACTACAGGTGTGTGCAAAGTGTCCAGTGAACTATCTCGAGGAACGAAGAAGTACCGGATGAAGTAGAGCTGATCATTTTCTATGCACGAATTAATAGAATACGTCCAGTGCAGCTATTTTTTCTAGATAGTACAGGTTACTTCGGAAAGAAAAAGTTGTACGAGTAGAAGGAACAATATTCAACGTTAAAGAGAAAATCGTAGAACTTGGACTTACAGCCTTGTTTCATAGATCACAAGCTTCTACAAGAGGAGATAGTTATTGCAGCGATAAAGTCCTATACAATAACAGGCACAAACACCGCAACATAAATAATTCCTACATTTTATAATACAATACATCATACAAACACTACCAGAAAAGACAAAGAGCCACTTGTAATCTCTTCACAGCCTAAATTCATTGGACACAACGTTCTACAAGAGGAGACACCAAATAAGATCTATCCCGACCTTCCCAAACAAAATGAATCCACACTAATCTCTCCACTTTCTTCAAATTCTCAAAACACAATACACACCCTATCGCAGAGAAACAACTGACCAATAATCCTCGTGATCGAAACCGTCCACGTTCGATCGAAAGGGCATCTCGAACTGCACTCACTTCGAACCATCCCTCTGTATCGTCAAAGCGACGAACGCTATCCGGTTGTCCGCATTCAATTACCCTTATCGTGGTCCAGGTGTCACAGACGTTATCTAACCGACGTGGGGCAGTGACGAAAATTTCGCCCGGCTGGGAACGTGCCTTCTAATTGTCGTGGCTCGTGCGCAATTAGCTGGCGGTTTTCCGGTCGCGACGCTGTGTTCCAGGCACACGCGTTGCGCGTGTGCACGATCGATAAGATGCCGATCGTGGCGGCTTATCGGGCAACGGGTAGATAAGAGTCGGTCCCCGGAGCTGTCGGAGCGAGTGCAGCCCGGCCGCGATACGCGGATTATCCGCGTGGCTCGTTTATTCCCGTACTCTCGCCTACAACGTTACAACGACGACAATCGGCCTACCGGCTCTTCCTCCTGCTCCCTCTCGCTCTCTATATCTATCTATCGAAACGTTCGCGATCGTTGTTGCCCGGATTCAAGTGACACCGCGGCAACGGAGATATTGAGTGGGATTAATTGGCGAAAGGGATCGATCGTTCGGCGATTATTTTCATCTCTCTGCAGATGATGGAAGAGCGAAAGGTGTATCGTTCAGGATTAAGATATTGGCTAGTGATAGAGAAAGTTTGGAGATGGAGAGTGTAGGTGATTCGTTTTAATTTCTGCTCGGTGGAGTGGTTGAAATTGGATTGTTGGTACTTTGAGGTGTGTGAGACACTGAATTGAGGATTTGCGAGGTGTTGCGTTGATGTGATAGCGAGTGGGGTTAATTGTGAAGGTGCAGAGGGTTTGTTTTCGTTTTTGTTTGAAGCGGTTGGAACTGGATTATTGGTTCCTTGGTTAACGTCTGAGGAACTGAATTGAGAATTGTGTAGAGGATTTGTGGGGGTGATATATTGATACTGTATAAAGTGAGGTTAGTTGTGTAAAGACGCAGGGAGTTTGTTTTAATTTTTCTTTCGGTGAAGTGATTGAAATTGGATTTTTAGTACCTTCCTTAAGGTATGAGGTGTTACATTGATGTAATATTGTGTGGGGTTAATTGCGCAGGTTTGACGAAGATAGAAAAATGATCAAAAACAGTGTTTTCGTTGAATTTTTGTGCTCTATCTCGTGAAGGTATAGAAAATTGAACGAATGTAATAGACGATAATGAAAATGATTCATGAATATGGATTACTTGCACCATCTGCATCGCAATTGAGACTGCAGTACCATCTAACAGGGAGAAAGTAGGTTTCAACTCGCTGTTTCAATCTTCGTGAACGATAAAATAACCATAAAGAGAATACAGACTAATTTTATCGTCTGTTTAATCTGACCTTTGAATTCTTTCGGTGAGAAAAAGAAGCAAAAATTGGATCTCCTGTTCTGCACTCATAAGCAACATAAAGAAAACACCAATAAAGGTGCTTCAGAGCCACGCGAAATTCACATTCAACCCACGAAACAAATTCATCCTCGCTCTTCTCAAAATCGAATCAGTCACACACCTTCGCACCGCTTAATCCAACAAACTTCTCTCAACTAGAACAATAAAAAGAAACCATCTTCCCGCGCTCGAATCACCAATACCAGATAACGTGATGTACGAAAGATCAAACATAGCACGACACGGATGATTGAAAAGCTGCAGATCGATTAGATGATCGATCAGGAGACGATCGCGATAACGGGCTGACAGAAGACGCACAAAGTCGTTTTTCTCGTGGTTTGCGTGAAACGGTTTTCTCTCCGCTCGGTGCGCGATCGTTTGAAAAAGGCTGTATCGTCGAAAAGGGTGGTATTCGTGTGACTAAACTGCAGATACCATGAAATCGCGTGTGTTTGAATAAACAAGGGACGAGACAGAGACAGATAGCACAGAGACAGAGAAAGGATCGATGTGTGTCTGTACACGCGATCGATTGGATAAAGAACGGAATCGTAATCACGGGTTGGCGATCTCGATCGTCGATAGTGGCGTTCTCGCGAGCCTCGTGTCGATAACGTGACGCGGTATCTCGTCGGATCTGATCGAGCTGTACGATCGGTGGGCCACCTTGAAAATCGGGAGAGCGTGTCGACGGTTGCGCGAGGTTGAGTCAGCCGAATATCGCGTGCTCGAGCAAGCCGGAAAATTTGAATGGGACACAGTGCGTGACCGTCAGCCGACGAAAACACAATGTTTCGCGCTCTACGTGTGCTATTCGTGCGTGGAATTGGACAGTGTTGCTCGTTCTTCGTTCTTCGTCCCTGGAAGTGAACGATTTGTCCTGAACTTTGTTCTTTTTTTTTTTTTTTTCGTTTTTTTCTTCTGGAGGATGAAAGAAGTGTACGGTGAGTGAGTGTTGAATAAGTTCCTCTACCGCTCGCGATGAGTATATTGCTGTGGAGGCAACGCAGGGCCAGCCAGCTGAGAGCGGAAGCTACCCTAAGTTTGACAAGTAAGTGATCTCTACCGTGGAAATGATTTTGGAATTTTTTGGACATTTCAGGCGGATTTTTTGGTGAAAATTGGAATATACAGGTTAAAGGTGTTGGGTTTGTTTACGTTTCGAAGGGTTTGATTTAGGAAATTGGGGAGGTCTGACGGTGGATATCTTTGACACACGGTGTATAGGAAATTTGTGTGTTTAGAAAGTATGTGAGGTGGTTTGAAAATTTCAGGTGGATTTGTCGGCGAAGATTGAAATGTAAACGTAGTGCATTTTAGGTTGGTTTCTGTTTTACAGGGTTTGATTTATGAAATTGGGGCGATTTGGTGGTGAACGTTTTCGAGACACTGTATATAGGAAATATGTAAGTTCATAAAGCAGAGTTACGTCACATACGTTGTCGGTTGACTATCACTCTATCTTCCTAGCGACGTTATCTCGTGTACACTTCGAAATTTCCCACTCAGTTATGTTAGTAATACGTCGCTGTCGGTCATGGTACTTTGGATACTACGAAGTATCGGTCTGGAATAAAGGTGAAGTTGCTTAACAATAATTTCATTCATAACATTGTTGCAATATATTTGAACCGATAACTCGTACCAAAGTAAATAAAATAAAATATAGATAAATAAAGTAAAATTACTAAATTACCAAACCTCTAACATCTACGAAAAATCGTCGATTTTTTTCCCAAAGTAAAGTAAAATTTCAGATCCTAAAAATCCACGAAAAGTGATGAATTTCTTTCTAAAAATAAAGTAAAATTCTAGATCACAGGGCATCTACGAAAAATCGCTAATTTCTTTCCCAGAATAAAATCAAATTCTAGATCTCAAGTATCCAAGAAAAAATTAACAATTTCTTTTCCCGAAATAAACTGCAATTCTAGATCTAAAAAATCCACGAAAAATCGTCAATTTCTTTCCCAGAATAAAATTAAAAAAACGAAGAAACAGAAAGGAACCGTGGATCGAGTTCTTGGTACCGTAGTGTGGATCGATCGCCGGGCGATTTCTCGTCCGGCCGATTCCGGCGGGGGTGATCGAAAGCAGGCGGACAGAGAGAGAAAAAGGAAGGGGTTTCGTCGAACGTTGCCGGTCGCGGCCTCGGAGCGTTAATGGGAGGAGTTCATTAAGATCGCGCGATTACCAGCTTATCGCGGCTAAGCGAGGCTCGTTACTTTGCCGTGACGTCACTTCCTCCCTGTGTCGCCGGCATCGTCGTCCGTTGCCTCTCTTTCCGCCCGTGCTTCCAGCTTTCTGCCCGCCTCTTTTGTTCCCCGAATTCGAGCTTACACGCCTGTTTCCTCTCCAGTTTTACTCCACGATCGTCACGATCCTCTCTTTAATTCTATTAACATGGGAAATAATTAGTATACGAATAAAAGTAGCATTTAGTGAATTATTCGCTTAGCGGATTACTTTTGCGACAATTGACGGATCACGAAAGATGATTTATTTGCGATGACACGTTCGATTATCATTGTACCGGTGGAAAATTCGAATAAGAAATATACAGGGTGACGTATATAATAGCAAACTAATTTCAACTTTATGGCTTAATTTTTTTGTTTTTTTTATAAATGTCAAGGAAACTTGAAAGTCACTGCTTTTTTCTTCAAATGGAAGCGCATAGTTTTGAGTATGCATATATTTAAGTGCATAATCGATCTCCTTACCTTGAAAATATTCCAAATTGTTCGTCTCTTTAATTCTCTTTCTAGTCTAAAAAATTGACATTCACGTATAAAGTTTAAGATCAGGATAGAGTAAAAGGTACAACTCTTTTCAGCATGCTCGTAATTTCTCTAAACACCATAAACACATGGAAAATTACTTGATATTTGCTCCGTTTTCATAAATTATTTGAAATTCTACGAACTCACTCGAACTACCTTTGAGATAAGCAAAACATCCTCATTTGTCGCGCTTTATTTACCTCACCCGGTATATTAAGTCGTCCTATAAATTCGTGCCGAATTTCATCCCGAAATTTAAATCAACATTTCAACCATACTTCTAAATTAAACAGAAAAAAAAGTAATCGCCTTCTCGTTCCACGTCTTCCCACTTTTTTGATACGTCCATTATGCTATCGCTATAAAACTTCGGTTTTTCATTAAAATATTTTTCGTTTCCGGCACGAACTTGCACGGTGACATAATGATTACCGTTGAACACGTGAAATTTATCATTAAACTCTTCTTTTGTTCGATTATTTTTAGAGGTACATGTGTAATTATTGTCCGAGCGGTAGCTAGTAACTCTTGTTTAAACGAAAGTGAAAAGTGGATTGAATAAATTATTTATTCGTTGCATTACTCTTCCAAGTTTATTATACGTATACACACGCGAAGGAATCACTTATTTACAGAGACATCGAGTGATTGGAATTGATTGATACACTCGATCCTCGATTAAAACCAGTATTTGACGGATTTAATCGTCCGCTGTTGCAACATTGTCCAGGCTTTGTTAATTACGCTGTATTAAAACCTTCAGTCGAGATGAATTAGCGGTGATTACGGTTTCGGTGATTAAGTTGGAAACTGGTTGCCAAGAATCTCCCGACGGTTTCTCGTTTAATCTCGTACAGAAAAGGTGGGTGGAAGGGAAGGGAGGGTAGGCTTTTTAAAATTCTGAACGAATATAACACTTATGAAAGATTGTTGCCCTCTCTCCCCTAACGTTTATGTTAATTAACAAGTAAAAGAGGAAAACTTCCTCCCCACTCTCGACGCAGTTTGTTTGAATATTCAGGGAAGCTTTTCTAGAGAAACACTTCGCGAGATAGCTGAGAAAAGTTAGGAAAGTTTGAAATTCTTAATCTTAGACGATAGTGTAAAAATATTACAATCTGAGCTTCTGTCTTTCTTTCGCTTTTATTTCCTTTCTTCTTCCCGCCGTCTCGTAGAATTTTCTCGTACGATCGAAGATAAAAATTGGAACAACAGAGAGATCATTGTTCGAGTGGTCTCGAAGTAGATACATACAGGAGAATAGCAGATTGTAATCTTTCGTAGTTTCAGCGATCATTGGCTTTGCTTATCGTCTCATGATCTCGAAATAACGATCTTATTGTCGAGTTTACGATAAGCCTGATAAATTGTCTAGACGATGATTAGTGGTAAGTGCGGGCTAGATCCGATCGATCTGGTCATTGATCGATATCATAACCTCACCGCCACCATTATCTTCACCTGGACTTTGCACTAGTCCCCTGTGTTTGTTGATCTCGCTCTATCTGTGGAAACTCTGGCTTTTGTAGTCGAGAAGTACGTTGGACAGTTATCGTGAACGATATCGCTCGCGATTACCCGAGACGTTTAATCTTTAGCTTCTTGCAAGATAAACTATGCGCGAGACATTTTCGGTGGATGAGGTAGGTCGCGATTAAATCTTGGGTAATTGGCGGGAGAACAATTGGAATTTCTAGTGAAAGCTGGGAGACATGTAGTCGAATTGCGAAGCAGTTTTTTCAATGAAAACATTTTAATTAATCGTTGCTATTGATAGATAGGTTTCAGGAAATATTTGAATATTTTTGAATTCCATTGTTAAGTATTTCATTTTGGGCGAATGAGATAGTGGAATTGTGGAGCAATTTGTTAACACAAAAAGTTTGAATAAATTGCTGCTATTGGCAGATACACAGGTTGCGCATTCTTAAGTTAATTCAAGAAATACTTCAGTACACTTTAATTCTGAGAAAATGATACTTCGATACGATCGTAGAAGCGCTCCTCGAGATGAACGCGCAGCTACGACAATTACCCAGTTCCATCCACTTGACCACAGCAAATCGAATCAAAGTCAGATGGCTCGAGCAATACCAGGAGACATTAATCAAAAGATTCCCATCTTATCAAAGCCACTCGAGATTCTGTAAACCTCTTTGCACCGATGCACTGAACTTCTTTCTCTTATGTATTCCACGACAAACGTACCTTAATCTTCCAAACCTTATTCGTTACTTTCGTAACAGGTGAAAAAAATTCGACGAATTTCATTAGAAACTCCGATTTGCCTAAAATTTTCGTTATTCAACCGAAATCGCAGTGAACACCATAGAAACCGAAATCAGGCAATTTCCAAGCCGTTCTTCGTACAGATTTTCTCCGAGTCGAAGGTGGATCGTCTGAGTACGCGAAACGTAGCGTTGGTCGATCTTCGAGCGGGGCAGACGCGAGTGGAGGCGATCGGTGCCGCGATTTCGAGGACAAGGGAAGGCCGAGGAGGAAGGAGGAAGGCCAGCAAGCCTCATAAGACAGAGAACGAAGGAGAAGGATAGAGGGAGGAGGTGGTGTGGAGGGTTCCACGAAAGGCAAGAACGAAATAAACGATAAGAGGGACGCCGGGTTAACCAACAAGCAAATTAACACGTGGGAGGGTCCGATCGGCAAATGAGATAATTGTGCAACGAGGGGCCCCTCAGGCCTCCATTTCTCTCTCTTTCTATCTCTCCCTCTCTGTTTATCCTATTTAGTCCTCGAGTATCGTTTCAATGGCGATTCATCCGCTCTCTTCGTTCATCTGCTCGCTCATGAGCTTCACGAGCCACGAGGCGATCGGTAGAGGCGTGTTACCGATGGATGGACCCATCGATGGATCGATCTATCGATCCATGCTGGTACGCTTGCCCTGCCAGCCCTCTCTTCCTCTCTCAGCTGCCTCTTTACCCTATTCTCTCTCTCTCTCTCGTTCTCTCTCGTCCTTCGTACACCTCGTCCTCGCCATCGAGATTATAGGTGAGCACCGACAGCCACGGGCTTCTTCCAATACTTTGTAAGTTTATTTGCGATCCGGCTGTTTGTATCTTTATTTATGAAATCCTGGCAGAGGGCCTTCGTTCCTTCCTTCCTTCCTTCTTCGCGAAGTAAAAGAAAAAGAGGAAGGTTGCGCTGTCTCGTTCTACAGTTTATGCTTGGCACGGAATTAATTATGCTACAGGAGGAGAAGAGAGAGAGAGAGGGGTGAAGGGTGCAACGAAGCTCGTACCGGAAGGATAATGAGCGATCAATCGCGGATCGAGGATACTCGTGTGCGTGAACTTTGTTGCTTGAACAACGTCGATCGAACTGATCTCGTTTTATGTCGTTTCTTTTCGAGTGTTATTGGAGCGTGTTCCTGTCTCGCCGTTTCCCTGTCATTCGGGGCGTGTTCCTTCGGATACTTCGAATATTTATTTTCTCTTGGTGGATTCGTAATGGAGAAACCGGGAAGATTGTACTTGGCCTTCTCTTTCGAACGTTCGGTTATCAGATTTCACGTTGTATTGGAGAGATTAAAATTTGTGGAGCTCTCGATAGACGGAAACGACGTTAATTTGATTATTTTCGTACTTCTTGAGAAATCCAACGAGTTACTCAGTTTCTTAAAAAAAAAAATTGTTTCGCGAAAAACCAGTAGCCAACCTCGATACGTTAATTATTAGATTCGTCGTCTTCTTGAAGATATTAAAGTTCGCACAGTTCCTAGAAACAACATAAAATTTCCAAGAATTCAAGTTTCCATTATACCGCACTTCTTGAAAATTCCAAGTCATCTAATTTCTTTCGGAAACCTAGTAGCCAAACTCAACATCATTTTTCAACCGTTCAGTTATCTTAAAGAAATTAAAATTCGCACAATTCTTAACAACTAGAAACCAGGAATTCAAATTTTAATTCAACGGACTCCAAAATTCCAACCAGTTATCCTATTTCTTAAAAAAATTTCTTTCGCAAATCCAGCGGCTGACTTCAACCCTTCAACATTTTTCAATCCTTCAGTTATCAGATTCATCGCGATCCTAAAGAAATAAAAATTTATACAATTTTCAGCAAACAGAAACAACGGTAATTTCCAAGGATTCAGAGGTGAATTGCAGCTCTTCAATTATCAATGTTCATCGTCATCCCGAAGAAATTAAACTTCACATCATTCCCAACAATCAGGAAGAACGTAAAATTCCCAATAATTCCATTTTTAATTATTTTGAACATCTTGAAAGTCCCAACGAATCGTTCAATTTCTTAACAAAATTTCTCTCCCGAAAAAACTTCATTTTCCAACCGTTTAATCATCACGTTCATAATCATCCCGGGGAAACTAAAATTCGCACAATTCCCAACAACCAGAACCAGCATAAAATTCCCACGACTTCCAATTTCAATTATTCCGAACTACTTGAAAACCCCGACGAATCGCTCTGTTTCTTCAAAAAAATTCATTCACGAAAACCTAGCAGGTAATCTCAGCTCCTCGGGCTTCTCTTCGAAGGCAGCGGCAATTAAAGCTACAGGACGAAAACGAGCCCCTTTCCGCGGTGCACACGGCGGTCACGAGGGTGGCGGAGGAGTGAAGGGGAGGCATGGAGTTCCGATAAACCGGGCTGATAACACGGCTCCAAACATTTGCCCGCGATAAGATCCCGTATCTCCTGAGAAAGCCCGGTTTTTATGCTCGTGCACGTTCTCCGTGTCCGTTTCTCCGCGAAAGCAGCCACCACCGCCGCTCTGAAACGATAGCTGTAAGACGAAAGGAGACAACGATACTGTGAACATCGCGACATAGACAAGGATAGAGGAGAGACAGGACGAGAAGAAGAAGAAGAAGCAGCGCGTCTGGCATGGGCCCACGGTGTTGTTGTAGTACCGGCTTCAGATAGAGATAGCTATTTTTAATGGAAGTTCCTTCGAGTGCTCGAGCGTCGATAGCCGACCGCCTATCTACCGGCTGATATTTTTAATATCGGAAACGGGCAGATGGGGTGACGGCGGAGGAGAGAGGGTCGGTTAGCTAGATAAGTCTCTCTCTCTGGGCAGAGTCGCCGATAGCGTGGATCCATGGCTTATATGTGTGTGTAGGTCTGTCTCTTTTCCATCCATTTTTTCTACCTCTGTCTCTGTCCTCCTTTATCTCGCTATGGACAGCCGCGTTCCAATGGTTGTGCCGTTTCTTTCTGGCTTTGGTTAGCAGAGCTCCCCTTTGTTTTCTCTCGCCATCGTGATCAATCTCGAAGAACCTCTGGATCACGGATTGATCGCTGTGACGGGGACAGCTGGAGGCGTGCCGTGAAGATTTCGTGAAAACGAAGCGCTTTGGGGTGGGAATTTTGGGGTGATTCTGGGGAAACTTGCGGACTGAACAGTGGATTTGTATCGTGTGTTGTGTAGTGGGATATTGTTCTGCTTTGTTTGTATCGAAGAATTGGTCTACTACGTATTATATCATTATTGGTTTTTAACCCTCGTACGACGAATGCAGGGTCATTTTGACTCAACAGCGATGAAGTCAGGCGGCTCAGATTACGTTTGGCACAGGAAATACACAAGATAATAAACAAGAAAAATATGAAATATGTATAGCTGAAAGTATACACGTTTATACACAATTCCTTCTTGAAACCAGTGTACAATAGAAATTTTTGCTATTGGGTCCTCCCGCGTCCGTTTAAAACCATTCGCCTTCCGAGGGTTAATTATTCACCGAGACTGTGAACTGTACAGAAACATGTAGTATCTGTGAATTAATTAAACATTTCGTTAACTGAAGTGTCATTCTGTGTCTTAAAATGAACCAAAGACTCAATCTGCAGGCTCGTTTCCACGAACTCACTTAACCCGAAGGGTTAATCAGAAGTCTAGATAGTTGAAAGAAAGTCCGATGATCGAAGTTCGATCTAACAGTTGTTGAACTTGAACTTAGAGGAAGTAGTTCGATCCTGTCCATGGAAAAAATGGTATTGAACGGTTGTGTCGTTGCCAGTGCCAGAATCTCCTGAACCATTATCGTGGATCTAGAGCCAACAACAATTAGCCGGGGGTCAGAGTTCGGTGCTCGGTGCTGGCCTGCCACGATGGGCGGGTTTGCATCGCATCGAGGGCGATCCGAGTAAACAAATCATAAAAGGCCGACGTTGGAAGGCCTCCCTTTGGACGATCTCCTTCTCTCTTCGTGAACCTGGCCCGTCGATCTGATCTCTGACGTTCTGCGTGCGTGATCCGGCCTTAATAAGAAACGACGTACGAGAATTTCTCAGGGGAAATTATCGAGCGTATCGCCTTAAAGGCAACTTTGGTGACCTAGGCTTCATTTTTCTACGCGAATTCCACTCTTCCCTTTCGATAGTATTTCGAATTTCTGGAGAGTATTTCACTGTAACGTCCTTGGTACTCATCTTCTCTCTCTTTCGATTTTTATTATTCCCGACGAAGCAAACGAGATTCCTTTAAAATTCTTCGTCATCCTCTTCATTTTAATCAACTTCCTCTTCGCCACTTTCTAACTCCTCTGAAGGTACCCACGGAAAATGGTGCACTTCGAACCATTACAATTTTTCCACCCACCATCCTCCACAAATTCTTCTCCGAAAGAATCCTTCTCTTCTGCTTCATCTTCTTCGAACGCACACACCGTCTATCCTCCGTTGCAATAATTCCGTCTCCTTTCGATCTTCCACTTCTCTCTCGCACTGCAGTCCCTTCTTCTCTGGTCCAGCTCTTACCTTTCGCAGGATGAGAACCCGAGATGCCCTCCTACAGATACAAATGGGTACCTATGCCAACGGCGCAACCTGTTATTATACATTCCCCTATACAAACAACGTGTTAATCGGGCCCGCGCCCTTCTCTTCCCTGCATCGCGAGAGCACAGGCTATCGGGCTACGCGCCGTGGAAACCGATTTATCGATCGTTCCGCGTGCACTTCTTCTCCTTCGCCAGGTCTGGGTATCGCGACGGTAAATTGGAATACACAGGTTACCTCCACCAACACCGAGATTTCGACCGTTTCTGAACAACGATTCCGACTGTTTTCTCTTCGCGTGCACGCGTTACCGATGCATCGTTTCGTCTCCTCTTCTCTTCGAGAGAAAGAAATGATGTTTAAGTATGTACAAGGAGTTTTTGGAGAATTTTTACTGCAAACATTTGGGGAATTTGTTGTTCGATTTATTTGTGCGGAGAGTTGTGGTTGTAGTTTCTGTCTGCTAATTTTTTTTCAATCGTTTGAAGATATTGTTAGAGTTGATGCGAAGAAGATTAGGTATTTTCTTACGACAGTCTGTATTAACGGTGCAAAAATATTACGTAAACAAAATTACTGAGAGAATAATTGTACGGTGATTTTTATTTTTCATGAAATTCTGAAAGTACGTTTTTAACCCTTTGAGCACTATGACCGTGTAATTATGTCATGCTAAGCGAGATGTTCGCTAAAATAAGGAAATATAAAACTGTTCCACCTTCTCATCACATAATTTAGTCTCATTTGTAATGAAAACAAGCAGAAAATCTATGTTGCATATATTTCTGCGTTACCTGTGAAAATATTGTAACCCTTCCACAATCTAATAGAATTACGAATTACACTAAAAAAAGTTTATACTTCACGCGTATCTTTTTAACAATTAGACACGTAACTCTATATCACAATCGTGACAATAATATTTGAAATTTCAACAATAATCGAAGCAGAATTTAAAGCCTCCGAGCATCGGACTCAGATAATACATTCGATAGCCGGGAACGGCTAGAAACCGAGTAATTCAATTTCAGAAGATTCTAGTCCAGCCCATAAAGCATGAAACTTCACAACGACGACGACAATATACAAGGGAGGATGTTCCTCTCGTGGCTAACGACGTGTCGTAACGTCCGAGGCTCTCGCCTCCAGCGAGGCTTCGCTTCGTCGCTTACGACGAAGGCTTTTCATAATGCACCGTGGACTCACGGCGTGCACCGGGACCACTTATCGAAAGATCGACCGTGGATCGATGATCCTCGAACGGTTCACAGTGGATTTTCAGGGCGTTTCGTGGTTCGTTCTAGAGGGTAGCGGTGTGCACATAGCCGATGTCGAAGATCGGACAGCGATCAAGGTGTACCAGAGGAGAGGGGAGCAAGCGAGAGAGAGAAGCCTGGGGCGGCATCGAGATCGAGACGATGTGCACCAGGTGCATCGAGACCGGACCACGAAGCCCTGTGTACCGACGATGCAGTGCAGATATCGGATGCTGCATCCATGCTCCTTCCTCTCTCCCTCTCTCTCTCTTTGGATTGTGTACTTGGTTCGCTTGATCGTTGCACTGTTTCATCACCACTGGATTTCTTCGTTTTTTCAATTGCTTTTTAATTGTGCTCGCGATGAGGGCGGTTTTAAGGGGAAAGCGAGAAATTGGATTTGGAAGTGTTTTGTGCGGGCGTGCTTACTTGAATTCTCTTGATCCTTCCACTGTTTCGCCACGACTGAATTTTTTCGGTTTTACAATTGATTTTTAAATGGTTTTTGGGGGCTTTTGACAGATTTATAAGGCATTTTGTGTGGTGTTTATGGTTCACTTTAGTTTTGCGCTATTTCGTCACTGGTAAAATTACATAATAAATAAACAAAAATAAACCTCTATTTCGAGATACGTCACATCACTATTAGTAGTGATAGTAAAAGAAGTAGTAGCTTTTTACAATTTAAGTGCGTTATTTCATATCCTAAATTATGTACTAGTATTGTTTTTTTTTTGTTTTTATTTACGATTGAAACTCAGGTCCAAATTGCAGCGCTCCTTAAGCTGACAGCTGCAAAATGTACGCAGTCTAAGTAGCCGAACGGTTAATTATCATAATTTAATAATAAAATTCTAAAAACAACGATTAAATGTCTTTCAAAAATTGGATAAATTATAATCTCTCAAGAATATACTTTCATAAGCTATCATAACCACTCTCGTATGAATCAATTAAACCATTCTCCACGATCAATCATCCAACCTAATCTCCACGCTCAATTCCCCAAACGTTCAACCCAATCATCGATCAAAACCACCCCAAGAAAATCCACGAAATAAAGCCTTTTTATACCAACCCCCCGATACCTCAATCTACCCCATTTAACGCTCTTACCAACTCGATAACAAGCCCTATTCCCAGAAATACCAAGAAGATACTGTGTACAATCAGAAAATCCTCGGTTGCCAAACAATATACGTTTCATATACTGTGCCATTGATCAAAATTTTGGTCGGAATTCATGAATCGTAAGAAAGTTAACAACTTTCTAAATAAATCCACTGTGAATACTTTTTTGCATTCTATACTAACTGGTCCAACATTCTTTCTCACGAGTTCTCACATAACACACCGCCAATTGATTAGGCAGATGTATCATCTTTCGTCGTATCATTCACAACATATGATATCTCATTCTCACATGCTATTCTAAGAAATTTTGATCCACAATTTTCTTACTTCTCAGACTGAAACTTCCACTCCAGTGTTTTGAATCAATTCAGGCGATGAAACACAATTCATTTAACCCTCGGACAGCGGACGGCGTGATACTTGCACGCACAGCGTATGCCGGGTCAAATATGACCCAGTACAGAAATCTCTTTTGTACGCAAGCGAAATCACATCTTTTTATTTTACTAGGCATTATATTGTTTAAAATTAAAAATAAGAAGAGGAGAGTCATGTCTCTGTTCCGAACGCCGATTGAAAGAAGGGACGTCTAAAAGTTGGGTCAGTGATGACCCGGCATCCGCAATCCGGAGGTCAGTGTCCCCAGACTCCCTGTCCAACTTGAAAGTGTCAAAGCCTCAATTTTCTTTTACACAAATTAAAAGGCAACATCTATAAAATATAGTCCGACTAATTCGTCAAAGGCTCCAACTTCAAACGCGTTTCTCAAGTCGTCGTTCGCGATAACTCAAAATCTAACGTGCCATCAATTTTTCTCTTCACTCACTCGACGCATCGAGTATTTGTTTCTTTCTGTTTTTTTTTCCCCCGTATTCCTCGATATCCCGGCAGCTTTCCAACAAAATTGTAAATCGACAAGTGATCCGAACCTTTTCCGTCCTAGCCATTACACATATACAAATTCCCGGCCTATACTATTTTCCTTGCCGCTATGGCTGACTGTTCTCCTCCACCCTTCCGCCACCCCCCGTTGAATTCCACGGAATTCCGCGGCTGTGGTGACTGGCGGTGGCGACCGCGTGCGCTTCGCGATAAGCTCTCTCTCCTCCACCCTCCCCCCTGGCTGCACGAACCTAAAACCGACTGGTTTGGTCTACCGTCATCCTCGAGGAAAGTTTTCGGGGGTGCACAGCCAGGCAAGCCAGGGGCCTCGAATGGAAACCCCCGCGAGTCGATCGATCTCTCGCGCATCGCGGATTCGTTATCTTCATCCAGAGTGGTGCACGATGCCCTGCCCCCCCTCGTCCCACCCTCTTTCGCGATATATCTGATTGGACGTAGAGTTTCTCCTTTCCAGTGGTGTGGCGTTAGGCAGGCCAGTGAGGACTGGGTAATTTTAAAACGATCCGAAACCGGAGGATTTCACTGCGCCAGTTTATTTATGGTCGCGCGAGGGTGCCTAGAGATGGCTGTCTTATCGGGCACGGCCGATAATTGCCCGGTTTTTGCACAGGGATACCAGTCAGGAAGAGGTCGATGGCTTTTCGTGCTCGGTTTCAACGGTGTTTCGCGAGAACGCGGCAGGTTCGGTGTAGGAGTTTTATTCGCGTTCGATGATCGTTCGTACGGGTTTTTGCCCCGATTGGCAATGGTCAGGCGATGATTTTACTGTGCTCGGTCGTTCGAGTTAGTTTTCGAAACGAGTTTTAAGATAGAGTTCGCTTTCGAATGGCGTGTTTGATACGCGATGCTTTTGGTATAGCGAGGTACATGGTGATAATACACAGGATGTTCCATGTGACTGGGCTAGCTGTGGCTTTAAAACGGTGGAAAGTGGAAGAAATTTCGTTGGGAAAAATTGAA
>NW_017100362.1:447781-472262 GCF_001263275.1 Habropoda laboriosa
CAAGGATAACTGAAGGAAATTTTATTTGTTCATTATGCGTGGTGTTAATATTCTATGTCAACATGTTTTGTTACATCCAAATACGTTTCTATTAAACTTTGGTAAATTTGCTAAATCAGTCTAATTAAATGATAAATTAGCACTGTTAATCAGACCACATACCTGGACCATAGACAACAGTTCCATTGAGTCAGTATATTCTTAATAAATCAGCTCTTACATTGTACAAAAAAAGTAAATGCAACAAGGGTAGAATTAATAGCAAAGAATAAATTCTATTTAAAAAACTGCTATTAAATCTAACCTTTCTATTACATTAAATTATATCAACAAATTAATCTACAACAAGCAAGAATATCCAATAGTTGCATTTATTTCCCTTCGTCCTTCCATTTACATTTTTCGAATTCCACCTACCTCTGATCCCATCCACAGATTCGCCTGTAAACCATCGCGAACGTCGCTCCAATAATTTCGCCTATCAATTCCCCATTACAGAGGCACGGGGAATCGTCTGCGTATCAATCTGAACAAAAAAAGAAAAACAAACAAGACACGTACACACGAAAAAAAAAAGAAAGAAAAGATCGAAGAGAATGGAAGGGATGCACTCTCCCATGTTGGGTTTATCTCGAAGCTCGGCTCATCGGCTCCTCTGCTTCATGCATCGATGTCCTTTATCGACTGTTCGGCATGTCCCGGGAACATTACCGCCTGGTTGATTGATATACAAAGTTGACAAAGTGCGCGACGTCGGTTGTCTATGTGTCTCGTGTTCCTCCTCCTCGTCCTCGTCCTCGTCGTCGTCGTCGTCGTCGAGGTAATGGCGCGGCAACCGTATCTCGCCATTGTACCCCACCGTTCTCTGTGTGTACATACCTCTCTATTCGGTATCTTTACTGGAAAAGGAATCCGTGGATCATTCGCGAGACGATTCCTCCTTGATTTATCGCGTAGATTCGTTTCTCCTTTGTAACACGAAAGAAATATTTAACTGTCGATCGGTGACCAGACGTTTCTTGCTTCCAAGGGGTTAATTATTGGTCAGATTAGTTAGGCAAATTTATTTGTGAAGATTTAATTTGTTGAAATTTTTTTTTTATTTTTGGGGGATTTCTGATGTGTCGAATATTCCTGCAGACTAGAGATTGAATTCTTGCTTTCAAGCTTGCTTTCTTGCATTCTATTTGTAGAATTTTTTTAACCTTTTCTTGCAACTTGTTAAAATTGAAAATCTAGTAGCTACTGTCGATATTATTGCTTTCATACTTCGTTTAAAGGATTCAGAAATGACTAGACAACGCAACGTTCGAGCACTGCTTCTAAATTTTCTTTATAATCTTTCGTCACCTTATCATTATTTTCCTTACTGAGCAAATACTTTTTGGCGAATTTCTAATGTGACGAATGTACTGTGAGATTATTTCGACTAAATAGCGATGAGCAATCTTTTCTTTCAACAAGCCAAAAGGGAAAACCTAGTACTGCTTCAGAATTTTTTCTTTATACACCTGTGGCGGGTAGGTCACTGCCAACAAGCCCTTACCGAACCTTGTTCTATTCTTCCACGCGAACTTCTCTTTTCCAACCCCTTCAGATTTTAGTTTCCGTTCTTTTGCCTCTCCCCGGGTTAAGACTTGCCTTCGTCCTCGAGTAGCCTAAGAAGCGCACATGTGGCATCCAGGTTTGCACGAGGACTTTCCGTTTCCACCACTTTCTCTACTTCTATCTTTATCTATCTCTACTCCTGTCTCCCTGTCCTAACAATATAAAAACCCAGTACGCCTACACCTCCGCCCAGTTTGTTCCTTTACCAACCATCGCGACGTACCCGCCGAACCGTTGCCGCCGGGACAATTAACGAATAAAACGATTGTATTTTCCGGGCGAATTGTACGCCGACCATCGCACTTAGATCTTAAAAAATTGAGGTGAAAACAGTGCAACGGCGTTCCTCGCCCACTTCAGACCTTTATCGTTTTACAGTCCCTTCTCCTTGTTGGACGTAAACGCTACATAATACACGACCCACTCAAAAGCCACAGTGACTAACTCCACGTTTCGCAATGTTTTTCCTCGATTCTTCCAATCTTCGCACCAAAGCACGTGCTCACAGCTTTTCACAAGTAAAATAAAATTTCATAAATTCTACTTTAGAAAATTACTGTTTTCCGAGGATCTCGTGTAGCGGTTCATTACGAGCACAGCATAACGCACAAAACCAGTCCACAATCAACGTGCGAATCTAAAAAGTGAAATAGCTCTGAAAGAAGAAGGGGAAAAGAGGGAAGAAACTCTTTCGATGGGTACGCGGGACCTCGATATTTTCCTACTTAACGATCCTCAAAACTTACGCCGCTGTTATCAGCGATCTCGCGTCGCTACACAGCCTCGGGACGCACACCTTCGAAACGTCGTTTAACTATACAGAGAATCGGTACACCTACACGTGTCTTCTCGCGACCCGGTTCTTTCTCGGCCCGGCTCCGCGCGAAACGAGAGAAATAAGAGAGGGAGAGACGCAGCACTTCCTTATCTCCCGTAACGACTGCTCGTTATTAATCGGCGCGCGCTGTTCGAGATACCGTGCCCCCCCCCCTTTCCAACCCCGCCGCGCACCCTTGCTGTCTTGCATCGTGCCCCCTTCGAATCGCACACTTCCATCAGGCTGCTCGCTATACGTTTGTATTAGCATCCGTGTACAGGGTGACAAGGAAGTAGGTGGCAGAAACTTGGGTGCCGTGTTCTACGGTTCTTAGGGATGAAAAAGGGAAACGTGTAAACGTGGGTCCAAAGACTCTTCCTTTCCGAGATATAGACGCTTTTCGATTGTGACGGAGGAATCTATTATGTATCTATGTATAGAACAGTATATAGACGTTCAAAAATTCCTTATTCCGAATTTCAGCGTTAATCCGGTTTTCGAGTATTTCGAAGGGAAGAAGTTCAGAATACACCAGGAATCTTTGAACGTCTTCGACAGTTTTTGATACATCCGTGTGGCGGAAGGAAATCATTTTCAGTCATTTCTAACATTCCTGCAATACTCCATTCTAATCGAAAAGTGTCTATTTACATCTCGGAATGGAAGAGTTTTCGGACCTACGTTCATATGGCCTATTTTCATCCTTAGGAACAGTAGAATACGGTACCGAAGTTTGGCCACCTATTTCCTTGTCACCCTGTATAGTATATATATGTTTGCGCGTGTGTTTGTGTATGGATGTAGCTGCTGCAACGCGTGTAATAACGCGAGGAAAACGTAGGGTAGCTATTGGGGATATTTCTTCGGGGGTTGATCCACGCGGAATCTCGCCTTGCACGTCGATGGTGATTAATGAACAAGTGGCAGGGAAGGTTTCTCGATTTTTGTGTTAATGTAGAATTTATTGCGGATTTTTTGGTGTTGCTTTCTTTTTAAAGACGAAACATTAAACAAACTAGTGTAAATTAGAGTAATTTGCAGGAATATAGCGAAGGCAGGATGTCGAGTTGTTGAAAAACATTCAGTGTGTTTCCTTTTTTCTTTGGTAATTTGGACATTTCACTTGGGAAAGAATAATAATAGTTTCGAATTTCTTACTTTTTTCTTGGAAAATTTCTTTGTAGGTTGTTGTTATTAAAATTACACAATTAATTAAATATTCTTGCCATTCATGGTCTACTTTGATCTTTCTTTTTGGTAATTTGGAGATTTCATTGGGAAAAATAATAATGTAGGTTTCGAATTTTTTACTTGTTTCTTGCAAAATTGTCTTTATTAGATAAATGTAACAGTAAATGTATTTGTGCAGCGTATTTGCACCTGTATTATCTTACTTGTGTAATAAAGACTTTATCACTATCACTTCTATTTATTTGGTCAGTATTTTTTCTTATTTAATGGTAAGTATTTTTTGAAATAAATAATCGGTAAAAATGAATATTTTGGGCAATAAAATTTAAATTTTTGGTTAAGTTAGGTTAGGCTACGATATTTTATTATGCATACATACTGACCATTTATTTGAAATACTAATTAAATATTCTCAAAAAATAGCAGCCTATTATTATCATTCTTGTTATTATTAAAAATACATTATACAATAAAATTCTCAAGGAGATATGCAACGTGCAATTTCTTACAATTTATTTCTTACTCTAATGAAATAAAAATTGTACAATTTTTCAGAATTTCCAATATTTTAACATTTTACATTGTACGTAGCAGCTTTTTTTTTTTTTAATTGTCTCAGTGTTCGGCGTAGTTTATGCATAATAAAAGTAAAAATTTCGCAGGCTTCTCGGGCTTCTTCTTGCTCTTGTTCCCGCGCAGCCATTTCCGTATCGACTTGCGATACCGGCGAATTCGGCAATGTATGTGCGTCTCGCCTCTGGTACACAGGATGATTTATTATTTTTATCTCGCCACGGCACCTCGCCCGGGCTACCAGCAAGCAGGCGACGAAGAAAGATGTCCTGATCGGGGGAGAATCATTCCGTACTGGCCACAGAACCTCTGTACATATGTACTACCATAATTCTACACAACTGCGCTGATTCCCAATCGTTTAAAAAAAAGGAAGCAGAAAAAAAATATGAAATTTTCATATTTTATTGGACAAAGTTAATACGAAAAGCAAATCCTCCACCCAGTAAAGAAATAATTATTTTAACCTACAATTTTAGGAATTTTACTGGACAAAATTTGGTAAAAAGAATCTTCACCTTCTCTAATTACCTACTAACGACTCTCTATTAACGTTTCCAAGTTTCACGAAAAATTGTTTTCATCGAGGAAGCGGTTATTTTCAGTCAGAATTGTCAAACTCCCGAGAACCAGTCGGCGACCATGCGAAAAGATTAAAGCGCCAAGGGAGAGGAAAAGAGTGGACAGGAAATACGGGGCAATTCGCGGAAGCTGTAATCGCCTAGAATCGTCGACTAGCTCGCGTTAAAGCTTGCGATCGCGCCGCATTAGCGTCCGTGGCGGTAGGGAAACGTACGGTGGCGTGCAAAAGTGGCCGATAAGTCGTCTTGGGTCGTCGATTTGGCGAAGGGGGGTGCTGGCTTGTACGGTTATCTTTCAGACGTGCCTTGCAATCGGTTCCTAGCTCTAACTAACTGCTCGATGAAAAGCTCGTCGTGGATCCTGGACGTATTTCTCCATCGTCACGGTGGAGAACGAGGGGTAAAAAAATGCTCGATAACGCGCGAAATATAACCCTTTATGGAGGTGCGCTCATTAAAATCTAACCGTACCGACGTGAATTACACGCAGCAAGAGAGTGAATGAGAAAGAGAGAGGGGGAGAGAGAGAGAGGGAAACGATTGTCGACGAGGAGAAACCCAACGGTAAGATCCGTGAAATTATGGGACACGAGCTGGTATCAATAATCGATTAATATCGCCTGGGTTAAATACGATCCCCGTGGCATTACTGGTACGATAAGTCGTCGATAATTCTGGCAGCGGTTGGTCCTGGGACCGTTAACTAACGACTCGATGAAAAGCTCGTTGCTGAAGCTTTTACCTACTGGATAGGCCCTTGGATGGATATTAGGGCTGGCTGTTAAATTCTTTTGGCTTGATCGCTAAGAAATTACCTGCCTGAGAATGTACGACTCTTGTGACAGGGGCATCCTTTGGTAATTCTTTTTCTTTCGACGTGGGGTAAACTGTGTAGGAGGGTTGTTGAATAAACATTTAGTCCAACTTTGTTGTAGATTCAGTCTGTTAAAAATGGTATACATAATCTCTATAAAATTCTTCATTCCCCTCTGTAATCCTTGAAACACCAAACCATGTATCGAGAACCCTCGCCATCTTCTATCAAAGAAACGAAAAATAATTCTTACTTTTTTTTTATAGAATCACGCTCTTAAGAACACCCTATATAATCAGTACAAAATTTTCAGTACAGTTCATTCCCCTTCATAGTCTCCAAAATATCAAATAGCGTATCGAGAACCCTCTCAATCTTCCATTCAAAGAAGAAAAAGTAATTTCAATTTCATCAGAAAATCGTTATCTTAGAAACACCCTCTATAATCTGCACAAAATTCTTCATTCCCCTCCATAGTCCCCAAAATATTAAATCACATGTCAAGGACCATCTCCATCTCCTATTCAAACAAAACGGAATAATTCAAATTCTATTATAGAATCTCTATCAAAGAAACGCCCTGTATAATTTACACAAAATTCTCCATCCCCCACAATTTCCAAAACATCAAATGACGCATCAAGAACCCTATCAAAAGAAAAAAAAAACAATCAAAGCAGTCGGCTCATTACGGGTAATCAATAACCGATACATTATCGGGCTGATTCTCGCAGGAGGAGGAAGAGGAGGCGGCCAGGAGGGGCTAGCAGCTCATCTCCGTACCAGCCAGCCAGCCGTGGAGTCTCTCTCTGGTTGGAACGGGGACGTTCGGGGGTTCCGATTTACACAAGTATATTGAATTTATTGAGATGAGCCTAGGGATAGCGGCCAGGAGGATATTAGCTGCCTACCAACCGCCCCGACGTTTCATACGATCTGTCCCTCCCTCCGTTTCGCGTCGCGTTTCAACCATCCACCCCCTCGACACACCTTCCACCTCCATTTTACCAACGTTCAGACGAGAGACCACCTCCTCCAACGTCCTACGTTCGCGCATTTATTAAGATCGCCTGGCTGATTTATGCCCCGGTCCTGATAGGAAGCGACTGACGACCCGAGGGCTGGGTTTTCAACCACGATTCAAAGCAAATCTAATATATCGAGAGACTCCCGAGGCCTCGATTATCAGAACGCGAAAGGTCGTGGTTCTCGACGTCTTGACGATTCAATTTAACTGTGCCGACTGTTTGCACGGGGGGTTTTAGGGAGGAATGTGGCCAGGATGTGGTGGATGAAGGAATGGTGGGTATTCATGGGGTTGTAGTTTGGAGTGGTGAGTATATGTTGCATGTACACCGCCAGGCAAACGTTCGGGACTATGTATTGCAAGATGTGCGGGAATTTTGAGAGAAATGTTAGGGAGGTAACCCCTTTACGCTTATGCTAGTGTCTCACACGTGCGCAACTAATTCTCCAATAGGTGCAATTTTGCGTAATTATTTGTTTTTTCACTTTCCATATGGCGTTATCCCTTTTATTATAACAGAAACGTAAGTTACAGTATTATGAATAATGAGAAACTTATTTCTATAAGTCGAGGAAATAATTAAGAAAAAAATTAAGCTGATCGTTTTTGGCACACCAAGTTGGGGAAAATGTAAGCGTTAAAGGATTAAGAAATTTTGTAGTGCACCGATCTGTTAGATTGAAGTTAATAGCTATTGAATTTTGTATTGCGAGGAAGTATTTTGTTGATAATGTGTATTGGAGGGTTTCAATTTTATCTATTTCTTTTTTAAGTTTTTCTAAAGACTCGTGATAGTGTGTCCATTATTCCCATCCAAAATTAACAAATATTTCAAATATTCCAAATGTTTCTAATGTATTCGTTTCTTTTCTGTTACAGGTAAGTCTACATCCTGATAAGGGTAATTACAACATTCTAACCGGACTAAACTTCGTGTTACCGTAAGTCGAAAATTAACATCCGTATAGATAATTACTGAAGATATTCCAATTAAATTATTCCGTACTATAAAACGCATCATATAGAAACTACTAGTTAAACGAAACTTAACAAGCACAAAAAAAAATATCCAATTACTACTGGTATTAAATCCACAAAGAGATACATTACATTCTTCTTTTTTAATACACCGTTAACACCTTTCGTACTGCAGGCAAATTACAAATTTTAACTTCGTTTCGAAGTCACATTAAAATACTTAATTATAAAAAAAAAGTATTGTTAATATTGAATTCTTGACACTTCGATCTTTCTTTACATATATTTTACATCCCTTTCCATTTAACCCCTTCATTGCTGTTGATGCCTATAGGCTCTTTGAAAATTTCCTATCGCTGTACTGTTCGCGCCTCTTGACGCACTTTTACCTTAATTTAAATTCTCAATTTTATCATTTCCCCACTTTCACCCTAATTTAATAAAACGAATTTTGAAACGATGTAATCGAAATAAAAAAATTTTGCGGCCATGGTTGGACATTGACCCCCCTGTTAGGGGTTAATAAAGGGTTAATAAAAGTTCGACTTTAAGAAACTTCCACGTGCCACTTGTAATACGTGTTAAAGGGTTAAACTCAGAAGCCGCGACAACCAAAAGTATTTAATCATAAAAGAAAATATCGATAGTGTTAAATACTTGATACTTCAGTCTTCCTTTACATACATCTTATTTCCCTTTTCATTCAACGAAAATTCAAAAGTCGACGGTTAATGGAAGTTCCACTTCCGAAAACTTTCGCGTAGGTAATACGATAACCGAATAAAGGCATCCCTGTACTCGTGAAGCCACGATAACCGAATAAACTAGAAAAAGTGTGAGAAGATCGTGGAATCATCCGAATGCATAAATCGAATAAAGCAATTGATCGTGTCGCGTCTCGATGCAATTTCCCCGGGATTTTATCGTGGTTGATTTTTCGTGGCTGACCGACGCGAGGCGTCGACGTCGCGACGACGATCCTCGGGGGTAATCGGCGGCGGCAGCCACCGAGGAGAACGGTGCGGATTCTGCGGCTCTGCGAGCGCGATTCCAGCTGTCCTTATCTTCGGCGACCAGCCGTGGTTCTACAACTTAACCCTTCCAAGGCAACACGGCTCAGAGATTACCTTTGCCAGAGCTTCGCCTCCTTTCCCTGCCCCCTCGTCTCGCAATCCCGCGACCTGTCTCGTTCTGAATCTTCTGACGCGGATACGTTCCACTTTTCGACTACAACCCCCCTCTCTGCCCTCCAATTTCGGGGGATTCCCGGAGATTTCCGGTGGCTGAGTAACTGCACCATTCTTATTGTTGCGTCGGTGTTTCGAATATTGTGGTTTAAACGGGGTTGAAGCTATTTTGATCTTCTTAATACTTCTGTTCGTAGATTCCTTCGGGGTTCTTATTGTCGTGTCGGTGTTTCGAATATCGGGGTTTCGGGATGTTGAAGCAATTTGCATCCTTGTTTTTTAAACCTTTTAACCCTTTCGTTACTATTGGCGCCTATAGGCGTTTTGAAAATTTGCTCGCACTATACTGTTGGAGCCTTTTGGGTGCACTTGCATCTTAATTTTATCCTTTGCGTACTTGCACCTTGATTTAATCAATCGAATTTTAAAGCGATACGGCCAAAATTTTGCAACCGTCGTTAAAAAATTACCGTCAGTCACCCACGTTGCGCGTTAAAATTTGACGCAGCGAAAGGGTTGATACTTCTGTTCATAGATTCTTTCGGGATTCTTCTTACTGTGTTAACGTTTTAATGGCTAAAGAGTTAGTACAGGATAATTATGAATCTTGCAGGGAGTATGGAACGTCGGTTGTTGTTCTGGTTAATTACAATTAACACTTTGAGGACGGGTGGACTCGTATGTGCGTTCAGAAAACACTATGAACGCGACCAATAAACTCATATATTTTTAAGCAATAAAAATAGTTGGCGTGACCCATATATGTACGTATATTGGAAAAAAACATATAATTTTGATATAATTTATCAACAAAGAGGAACTGAAGTAGTGACCTAATTATGTATTATATAATAGAAGTAATCAGTACTTCTACATGGCTCTGAGTCCTCCGTCCGCAAAGGGTTAATTGGGAACAATTTTTACAGACAGTAGTGCGTTAAGAATATGCAGACAATCCTCCCGTAACATGGTATTCTGTTAAAACACAGTTTCGATGTAACACGGTGCGAAAATTGCTACAGCTCTCCTATAATACGATATTTTTATAACATGGTTTCCATATAGCACGATTTAATAAACTTGGCAATCCTCATGTAGCACGAATTTTTCCATCACACTGTTTCGGTTGAAATTAACAGGTAATATCCTTTGTATACATAATTACGTTCTCTCTCCCTCTTCATTATCAGCGATTCACAATGCGAAGTCTGTGCATCGCTGTTTTGAATGAAAATTATTTCAGTAGATGGTTTCTTGTTAATAAATTCAGACGTATTAATATAATTGTTTAATAAAGTGACTTTTGCGTCGCTTAATTGTTTTTTATTATCGTTGTTGGATAGTATTAATATTTTAGGTGCAGAGGCAACGCTCCTATAAAGGGTTGCCTATACTACAGAAACAGATTTATGTTTTCGAAATTATTCGTCCTTTTATTATGTTTTATCGTACGATTAAAAATTTGTTTCCCTCACGTTGGAGTATCGAACACTTTAAATAGTGTTGATAGAGATCGAAATAAATTCTGGTGTCAACGAAACTTCAATCTGGTGAATATATTTCTCTGGTATCCTGTCGCAGCTAGAAGGATGTACTGTGTGATTGAAAAGAAGCTGCCAACGTCTGATAAAACGTGGGATAAGGGTGCAATGACGAATATAAATATGAAAATGGGGTGGAAAGGATCTCCTTCGATCTTTCCTTTTTCTACTTTATCCAAAGAGGAACGTAACAATTCCTCTCCCACCTACAGCTCAACTCTCTGTCAATTAACCAAAGAGTGTTACTATGAACGGTGAAAAATAGAGGAATAATTAAATCGCAAATGAAATTTGTATATTTATAGAAAATATACTTTTCATCTGTAAAAATTCTTTTCGTTTTCTTCAACCTCCTCTAGGAATTTCACGAATAGAAGAATGAAGGGGACATAATTGTTAAAGCAAGAATCTTTAATCTCTCCTTTTCATCTTTTTCCATTTCTTCACGCAATATTCTGGACTATCCTAACCAATAGCGATAGTTTCCGAATTTTTCATAGAAAATTTTTCTAAACGAAGCGAACTAATTCGAGCAATACTTCGTGTCGGCAACATTAAACGAGAACACACTTCTCTCAAAAATTACTCAAATACCTCACAGAAGATTAAGTTATTTTTCCAGGTACGAGAAACGTGTGAAAATAATTTAATTCGACAATTGAATCGCTGAGCGGAAAAAGGGAGTAACTCAAAGTTTCGCCATCTCGAACAATCACGGTTCAAAAATGGATCACGTCGAATTACCGAAATCTTCGTTCTAGAATATCCTTTCGATAGCTTGTTGAAGCTCCCACTCGCGACTGCGTCTACGATGAGGAACACGAGAGAGCTTGGAGATTCGGACGCGTGGGGGGTGGTATTTAGATATTCTAATGGCCGCCTGATAACAAGACGCCACGGTGCACGAGATAAAGACGACGCCCCCGTCGAGGACGCGACGCTGCGCGTCGCTGATAACGCGGAGCCACGCTCGTTGTTTACGTATACGACGTTACATGCACGTAAGGGTATATCTCGCGTTCGAAACGGTGTGCGTGGCACACGTGCATACCACCGCGATTATTGGTGCAGCGAATATTAATGAAACGATTATGGCGGAATGACGTTCGGGATGGTCGGTAAAAAACCGTCTCGGCGCTTGCTCGCGAAATGCATTTTCAATGGATACTCGAGGCCTTTCGTCTGAGGAGATTGATCGTCAGTTGTGATCGTAGGGTGAATATTGCGTAACTGGAGAAGGAAATAGTGGAAGAAATAACTTTTTATACGTATGAAAAATTTATTGTATTTGATTTTTATCGAATTTTAAGGATTTTTATTGAATTTAAAAAGTTGGAAAATCTGAGGTAATGATCGATATATCGTTTTTTTGCGCATCTAACAGTAGAAGCTGACTGGAGATACCAAAACTATCAGAGATTATTTAGAAGGCACTGTTGCCTGGTCACCCTCATTCGAAGGTACCTTTAAAGCAACCAAAATACTAATTTGTTAATTACAACTTTGCAAAATGTTGTGCAATTTTTTACCTATTTTCCTTATGAACACGCGCTTCGTAAGTCCATACGTGACTTACTCACGTTATGTTGAAAAGCAGCAAGTAGCTAATGACTCATAAAGTGCATAAATTCTTCGCTAAAGCCTGTATTTACCAAAGATACGAACGAAAATAATTTCAACCCCTCCCCAACCAGGAAGAGGATCTTCTTCCTCCGCTTCTCTCCCTCGTTATTCTGAAAAGCAAGCAATAAGAGTCTCCAAAAACTTTCTCCGAACAGTAAATCTCTCCTCCCTTCCTCCTTTCAGTCTCACGATATCTGAAGCCCGCGACTCGTAACTCCCGAAGTCGCGTATCGCGGCCTAATTGGAGATCGACTTATACAGACATGCTCTGTTCGTTCGTGGTCGCGAGCTGCCTTGCAAACGGAGAGCAAAAGCGAAACGAGAGAGGCAGAACCGCAGAGCCAGCAGAGACAGAGACATTAGCATAAGGGAAGGCTGATTTATAATTATAGTCGACGAAGTTCGGGATGCCGGGCACGCAACTATCGTCCACAGGCCCGGAGGATCGCTTTGCACCAGCCTTGGCTGATTAACATATCTACGGCCGGACACCGAGCTGGGGATAACGTTCAACACGTTCCAGCCACGACTTTATTCCCCGTGAGCAGTGAGCGTGTGCTCGCACGTGGGTGTGCACGGAGGCTTAATCCGTGCTCCTTTGTCGACCAAACAGATCCTGCGCGTCCGGTTTGCGACTCCATCTCTGTCTCTCTTTGGCTCGTGACTCTTGGGTAACTGGATCGCGGGTGGACGATCGCCATTGGTAATCAGAGAAGTTCTTTCTCTCCCTCTCTCTCTCTCTATCCACCCGCGAGCTTTCTGACCACCTCGATACCGCGATTTCTTCACGAATAACCGATAAGCTGTTGGAAAAGCTTCGAGTCATTTTACGATCGCTATCGCAACGCTACGAGCCTCTTCTTATCGCTCGCTGCAGCTGGACAGAGATTGGTATCTTATGGTAGATTCGCTTGAACATGGCGGAGGTGTGGATTATTGAATTTTAGGGGCTCGTAAAGGAGACTGTTCGGGTCTGAGGGTTGGTATAAGGTGTGGGTTGAGAGAGGATAATTTGTGATGTCATTCGTGATTTCAATTGTTGGAGGATTGGTTCGATTTGGTGGAGGAGGAGGATATGGTGTTGGTTACGTATTTGTCATGGGGTAATATGACATGGTGACTTGTTCGAAGTACTTTCGAGTAATAGTTGGGATTGTGTATATTCGTTTGCTACAGTATAAATATAATATATTTTTTTAACTTTTAAAAATTCTAAAGAATTCTGCTCGTTAAAACTTTCAAATGTACGTCGTCAAATTTATAGAATGAAGCATGGAAGAAAAGCTTTCCTTAATGCTAATGATATAATAGAAAATTGTGCATTTACCCAATGTCAAAATACAATAAGGTTTCTTTCTCTTCTAAAGCACCAACAAGAGCCTATACTTTAATCTTTTCTACTTACTATAAAAAAAAAAAAGAAACAGTAATTCAAAATTCTTGTAAACAGACCGAAAGATAAGCTAATATAATTTTTTTACTCGAATATTTCACATATTGTCATGCTATGTAAAATACAGTATTTAAGCCATCATATGAACCATTCTTCCAATTTTAATATCAAGATACATGCTCGGTGCTTAATTTTCCATAAATAAAACAGATTCAGTAAATTTTATTTTACGAACTTAGTCACTTTGGTTTCCGAGTTGCTCGTATATCCTCAGAGTCCGAAGTCCCTTTAACCCCATCAAAGTCCTACATCCCTCGTGAAAATGTCACCAAACGATTCTGTCCCACGATTACGCACAAACCGTAGATCCTCGACTTTCAATTCGTCTTCCCTCAACCTGCACAACTTAATCCATCTCTTAATCACAATCAGAGAATCCAAGAACGAGTTCGGAAGGGGCAAAGTCGGTACCAGCAATAGTCTCCAGAAGCGACTGCAGTTGGGAGGAAGGGGTACGACTAGGAGGAAGGCGCGTGCAAGGGGGTGGCAGTAACCCGTAGGGTGGCTCGACAGCCGAAGCTATGCGGATCTGGCTTATCTCGAACTCACAGACGCGTCGCAATCGATATATCTCGCGGAGGCTTCTCTCGATAGGTGTCTACCCTGGCGACATTCGCGCGTAGAACACCCACGCGAACCTTTCTCGCTCTTTGCTCACGCCAGTGTGACTGAGAACTCATCTTCCACGTGTGTGTACGCGTGTGGAGACGTAGACACAGAGTTCCCAGTCTCTCTCTCTCGTTCTCTGTCCTCGAACCGCTGCAGAAAAGATCAATTTTAGATTCGCAGCGATTTATAACTTCCTCTAATATGGCACCCGATATCATCTCTCTTCCTAGCTTCCCTCTTTGTCTGTCTCTCCTCCCTCCAAACCCTCTTTTCTTCTTCCCTCACCCTCTCTCTCTGTCTCTCTGATGAGTTAGATACCTCTCTGTTGCTCTATCCAACGCTCGTGGATCTTCGAGGACCGCTTTCCGCGCGAACGAATCCCAGCATTCGGATCCTCTTCGTGGATTATTTGTTTCCATATTCCGGGGCAGTCGCGTTAGGCCGTGAGCAGAGTGGATTCACTAGCTGAAAATGGCTTTCATTCGCCGGATTTGCGCCCGTTAAGGGGTTCCTTCGGCTGGGATATCCTTGGACCAGCTGACTGCGGAAATAAATCCCGGAATGGGAATACATATATAGGGAGAGGGATCCGAGGGGAACGTCACGCGGAGGATTTCCGTCTTAGTCCTTTGTACTTGGTCGATGGTAGCCTTTGGAATTGTCGTGTTCTAATTGAACATTCTTTCGGAAAGTTTTCTCGATGATAGAGTCTTCGGAGTATTCTGAAATAGACTGCTTGTTTCGAAAGTAGAAGGGTGTAAGATAAAAAATTTTTGTTAAAAAAATTTGAAATTTGGCGTTTGAGTAGAAAATACAGTACGTTGAATATAATTTTGCACCTGTGGAATTTCACCTAGAAAATCCTAATTATAAAAATAGCCCAAGTCATGTATGTGTGTTCCATTTTGAGATATTTAAATTTTTTCACTATTCTTTTTGGATTGTTTTCAAAAAATGGTTCGGCATTATTGTAATGTGAATCACAAAAGAAGCGATAAATTCCATTTTTTCAATTTTTCACTTAATCCCTTGCACTCCAAACATTGTTCTTCACTTTTGTACCGATACTTAAAAGAAACTAAAAATTTCGTTTCGAAAACAAAAAAATTGTAAACATGTATGAATTTATATACATATTTCATCAATTTCCTTTATTTTAATATAAACGAATCTTGAATGGAATTATGATACGAACATCGGTAGAATTGAAAGGGTTAAACCAGTAGCACGATCAACGAAACACGCAATTCCAAATTACTATTACCGAGACTTTCAAGTGTAAGCTGTGTCCTTATGGAAAGATTATTCCGACGTTTCGTAAGCGTTGCAGCTCATTTCATCAAGGTTCGTGAGACACATTGATTCCATTGATTCCATAAAGACACGCCTTACACCCGAAAGCCTCAATAATAATAATGCTCCGGGCCGTAAAAGCCTTAAATCTTTGACACAGTTCCAAAATCCTTACCATACTTAATACTAAATACAGTGGTGTTGATTTGTGACGATTATATTTAATAACAAACACTTAACAACAACCGAACAACATCTAAAACTATTCTCTATGACTCTAAATCTATAACTCTCGCTCTCTAATACCTACTCAATGATTCTCTCAAGGCTCTTGCTCTCCGACTCTGACTCGAACGTGCGCTCCTCATTCGTCCTGTTTTATTCTTTCACCTGCTCGTTCTCTCTTTCTCCATTTCTTTCACTCTAGGGAGTCAATCTTAACACTCCGACGTCGCACATTTTGCTCAAAAACTCGTCGCTGCCGCCGGCGACTCTCGCCAAAATCGTACCGCCGACACTATTCGCTCAGTCTTTTACAGTGCAATTACGATACATTTTTGGAGAAAGTACAAATCATCTATGTTACGTTGTACAGCCGTCGAAAACCTAAAACCATGCGTTCTATGCTGTTATACGTGACAGCGGACGTCAAAGTGTTAAACAGCATTCAGTTACGTCCACCAAAATCTAGGGTGCTTGTTACGATGTGGTGAAATGATTTAATCCTTGGATTTCTATTTTTCATAAACATTTAACTTAGATATATGTAGTATCGGGCCTCCAGGAAATCAGCACGGGAGAATAGAGAGGGAGTGGTTGGCGTAGCGCGCAAAGCCTCGGCCTGCTAAGCCGAAGGTCCCTGGTTCGATTCCCGTTGGGGGTCCCTCAATATTTTTCCCTAGGTTCCTACAAATGGGGGCTCGTCCGGGATGGATGCATCTACGGCTGCACGAAGCCCCAGGCGCTGTGAGATGAAAACATATGAGAGGGTTTGCACGTCTCCCAAAAAGAGTTGAGAAACAGAGTTTCGGCTGAGAGTGGTACTGTGTGGGGGAGTGTACCCGAAAGTGTTGAGTTGAGGAGTTGTGGTTGCACTGAGGACATTCGAGGGCGAATGTCAGTTCAGGGATGGCCGATTATAGTATCGGGGCCTCTATACCCAAAAAATAAGAAACCGACAAGGGAGAATAGAGAGAGAGTGGTTGGCGTAGCGCGCAAAGCCTCGGCTTGCTAAGACGAAGGTCCTGGGTTCGATTCCCGTTGGGTCCCTCAATATTTTTCCCTAGGTTCCTACATATATTTATTACTGATTATACACACTTAATATTTAGAAGACACGAAGCTCCTCGGATCTTCGACTGCGCGTCACGTAACGAACAATGCTTAACTTTACTCTCTCAAATTGAATTATAGAATAACTTGCCGGGGCCCTTTTATCAAACCTTGGTAAGGGTGGGGACGCACCCGGGCTCAGTATGACGTGTCATAGGGATGCATCACTGATCCATGACGCGTCTTTGGTGACGTGTTCTACTCAGGTATCATATGAGGCATCTTACTGCGATGCCCGCTTTGCTCCAATTCCTCGAAACTAGGAGCAGATATTGGGGTATCACTGAATTAAAACACTTAAGGATCGTCGTTGCGTGAAACAGAACTTTATTTGGCGGAGAGTTTTTGATGATACGTGACGTGCGCGTGGTAAAATAGAGGATGAATGCGGAAATGGAGAAAATAGGGCTATTTAAGGGTTCTGGGAAGATGGACTTTGGGTTGTGACTATGCAGGAGAGTTGGAAGGTGAAGCGTCCGGTATGACTAATGGTGAAAGTGGGTGATTCGTTGTAAATACAGATAACTAAGGAGGAAAATATTTGAGGGTGTAACATTACGATTAGACAAACAATATATCTCATAACAGTGGTCACGCATCACCCGTTCACACGATATTCTCAAGCACTCCGTCCCAAACACTTTTTATTCGCACCTCTATCACTCCAACTCGAGTATTCTCCGTTCACGCAGCTATCACGCGAAATCCAATCGCACGTCTTTCTTTCGGTTCCAAATACTCACTTATTTAAATTTAAATATATAACTCTAATATAACCATTCGTACAATACCAGCGCCGATTCCATCAAACCTAAAGGATGAACCCGAAAGAAACCAGCACCAGCGATGAAACGAGCGATGGTGCGAAAAGGAGAATGAACGAAGAAATAAAAGAAGCTGCAAGAAAAAGAGTAAGCAATCGTTATCGGTATCGGTGATCGTCGTAATCTCGTGACAAAGAGTCTCATTCGATGGGAACGTGGCTGAGAGGGAACGAGGGTCCGTTCGGGTTAAATTAATTTGGGACTCGAAACCGAGAGGCCTGTCCGGTCCGGGCTACAACTTAATTGGACGCAGTGGAAACTGGTCCTTCGAAGGGGGCGAAACGCGCTCGCGGGCAGGAAGGAAGGATCCGGGCATGCGCCTCGGAAGAAGAGAATTTTAATTGGCGGCAATTTGTCGACTCCTCGAGAGGGTGGAATCCCCCGGGTTTCGACCTGGCTACTTAGCTTCAGCCGAATGACCACTTTGTACGCCGTCAGGCTAGTCGTTTTGAAGGGTCGGTTGTTGCTTCTTCCATCGTGATCTTTTTTCCCCTTTCACCGTTTTCGCTTCTTCTTTACGTTGTATCATCTCTCTCTCTCTCTCTCTCTACGCAGATGGATTTCTCACGAGAGAGTTGGTTGCTTTGCTTCTTCTTTCGAGTGACATTTGCGAGATGATTATTGTTGGACGCGTTGGGGACATTATTCTGGTGTTTTTGGAACACTTTCGATCCCCTTGGAACGTTGTCCTGGGGATCGTTCGAGTTTTACGGAGGTTATTGTTGGCAGAAAATATAATTAAAGGGCAATTCTGAGGGCAATATTCAAGATTTCTCTTTTCAGCCTGTAGAATGTGAAACTTTTTTCAATTATTAAGGCACCTTAGGAAGCTAGAGAAGCTGAATTCGTTTTGAAAGATGGTCTGAGTGAATCTGTGATAAGGTTTTTGTGAATTGGAAGGGATGATTGTCGAGTATGCTTTTTGGATTAGATAGTAACTTTTCGATTAAGTGTAGTTTATTCTACTACTGGCCACAGTATCTCGTAACCCGGCCACAAAGTTCGGTTTGCTATATACGATATATCTCGTGACCCATACGCAATGTGTTAATACAACCATAAAAATTAAAAGTCTTCAAATAGCCCAGTAATCTACCGTCCTAACATAAAACCAAAAACAGACTAGTTTTTGATACAACTATAGAAACTAAAATTTTTCAAAATGTCGAATTAACTATTATCCTGACATAACTTAAAAATGAAAGGTAACAGACTATTTTTCGATACAACCATTGATGACAATCCAATAACCCATCGTCCTAACATAACTCAAAACCGAAACGTAACAGACTACTTTTCGGTACGACGATAGCCAAAGGAAGAAGCCAGGATGAGCCGATAGGTATCGTCGACGCCGTCCATGCTCATTATATTCCACGGATGGCTCGTGGCTCGGTCACGACGTCGCGACGACTTCCAGCAGGACGACGATCCATCACGTTTTCACGCGAATTCCGTGCACGATCGCGTCGCACCGTGCAATTAATGCCTTACTACCAGCAGCTACATCGAACGTGTCGATGACAGTCTTACTTACTCCTCCTCCTCTTCTTCTTTTTCCCTTTCTTTCTTTCTGTGTCGAAAATATGCCGAATTTCACGTGTGCAATTACGTTGAAAAAGAGTACACCGTGTGATCAACCATTCGCCCAAACTCTTCCCTGCCGAAAGTTCTTCCAGGAAAGTTAAAAAGTTACCTGATCTTAATTATTAATTTATTCGCGCTCACCAAAGGGGATAATTTATTCGTACGCGGCTCGATCACCACCGGTTTAATCGTTTTTCGTGCGGCAGCAGCGGGCCCTGTGGACTACTCACGAGAGAAGAGAGTGTGTTTTGTCCCCGTTCTTTTTCGCGTGTAACCGTAGTTTATTGACCGAGCAAATTTACGGAGGCAAATTTCGGTCGGAGCACGTTTTAATGGAGATGCATGCGCGTATGCAAATCTGTAATTGAATATCGAAGACTGGGCGGGCCGCGTAAGTTAAACGCCACTTTTCGCTGACCGAGCCGCCGGACTACTCGCCGCTTGAAATTTCGCGTCGTTCTTGCCGAACGTGTCCATTACACCGATCCCTGCTCCTTTCTGGGTTCTTCTTTTCTCATTTTTCGGGGGAACGCCGCGGAGATTAAGTCTTTTCAACGGTAATTGACTTTGTAGTTTGTTCTAGTTTTTTTTTTTTTTTTTAGTCACTCGTTACGTTAACTTGGACGCCGAGAATTGGGCGTGTAATTTTGTAAATGTAGCTTTCTTGTTGGTGAAATGTCTTTTTGTGTGATTAAAATCAGGTAACATTTAGAAAAATCCACTTATTTCGATGATGTATTGAAAATTAATGGATTACAATCTTGTAGCGTTTAGAAATATCCATTTATTTCAACGATACATTCAAAATTAATGGATCTGTCTACCCGCTACTCGAGTATGTATACTCATTGTGGAGAAAATACACAACTTTTCTAAACATAATAGTTTCTCAGATATTGAACAAATAATGCCAATTTTTGGGACTATTATCACCTAATCAACATAAATTACAATTGATAAAAAAGGAACGAGTACCAAATACATCTTTCAGATCCGTATCATACATAATTTTGATAAAAATTCATAATTTTTCAATTAAGGTCGATGAAAGATCGATAACTATCAAATATATTCTCCAGATCAATATCATACATAATCGTCATCAAAATTAACGATTGACAATTAAAAATTTTCCTTTGTAATTTACGATACAAAGTTCAGATCGAAAATTAGGTACAAAATACCAGGAAGAAACTACTGTTTCCACGTCACCAGTGGTATTTCACAGCGCGAAGGAGCGAAGTTGTTAAAGAAACTTGGTAAAAGTGTATCGTAGATGATTTATGGGAAGCTTGTTAAGTATTTTGCGAAAATGTTTAAACGCGGGGAATGGTTAGCTGTTATTATTGCTATAAGGGCGACAGAAGGAGCAAAAATGCGCGGTTAACCAAACGAAAGGGATATCTGGCGAATCGCAAGAGTAGAGGCGGATACAAATGAGCCTTTCTTAGTTGCTTCGGCACGGAATTGGCTCGTTTAAGGCCGCTTTTGAAATACGCACTGAAGCATGATTGCAGCCGCAATCAACCGCATTAAAATCCGAGAACGGTGCACCGAAAGACCCGCCCGTTTAGGGTTGCGATCTATCGTACAGTTTGCGTTCAAAATTACGGCATTGCACGCGTGTACGTCGTTAAAATAATTTTACTTTTAACTGGGTGTAAATTTCCGAATGATCCTTCTCAAAGATCGCGCGTATTTTCAGATTTTATTTTCACCCTCTTTATCAGAGAATTCCACTTCTCTCCATTTTCACTTTCTGGACTTTTAATTGGAAATAAATCTCCGAATGGGTCTTTCTTAGAAATCGCACCTTTTTTTGAGATTTAATTTTCCTTTGCAGTTCTTTTTATCACAGAAAACTTGCTTTCCAGTTTTTTAAACTATTTCATTCTCTTTTTATTCCCCCTTTCCACCTTTTCTCACAGAACGCCTGTGTTTCCTTGGTTTTTTAAACAGTTTCGTTCTTTTTATTTCCCTTTTGTTAACCCTTTCATTACACTTCCCACCTTATTTCACGTTTATTTTAATAAAATCTCACGAAAGAAGGAGCATCGCGTAATCAGAAAGCAGCAAGTTTCTCGTTAATCTATTACAGAACTATAATCATGCGCCACAATTTGTCACCAGAAAAGTGCCACTCTTCCGACAAACCCGTACTCAAAATTCCTGCATGTAACACTTCTTCCATCCCTCCGCGCACAGCAGCAGTTGACGAACCCCAAAAACGATCATAGCAATCATCATGAAACCGTTGAGATTCGCGGAACCAAAACGCGAAGGCTGTATTATAATTTCAGTGCCTCCTGGTTACCTCGTAAATAAACCGAAACCGCGAATTACCCTCGAATTTTCCCGAAACCTGTGTATAATTAGCCGAAGAAAAGAATTCAGAAACGAAAGAATGTCCGTGTAAAGCGTGAACGAAATCGCTAGGGTCCCCTTTCGCAACGTTCAATTACACTCAATTACTTGGCGCGTTTCAGAGACACCGTGACCGTCCAGTACCCTCTGGTTTCACGTCGTTACGATTAAACAGGACCTGAAGGGGGGAGGATAAAAATGATCGCGTGATCGTCGTGACAATCCCGTGGTTAATAAATTCGTAAAGGGTCCCGTTTAACGGGACCAGTTTAAAGGGAGAAAGAAAGTGGAGTCCTCCTCGCGTGTGCAGGTTTTACGCCAGGAGGCATGCGACCGATCGGTATTCATTACGTTAATATCACGTCATCTGTGATGGCATATCCTGTAATCAAGCGGCTCGCGCCGCGCTTGGCCACCCCCTGGAGCGAGGAGCGAGCTGGCAAGCTCGCGGCCCTCACTATGTTATTAGAAGAGCATCCGGCGACGGGCCAGCGAAGGCAGACAGCGAGTAATACGGGTAGTAAGGCTCATTGAGATTTATGGTGGACCGTCTTCTAACCGCACCTGCTCGTTACGCCTCGCGTTGCTAAACGCCACGGTCACGTCGTTACACACCTTCGTTCCACGGCTCGAAGAGACTGGTTGAGTGGACGAGCTGCTTAACCAGCTGCTTCCCTAGCTCCGTGTGTCTCGTTCACGGTCTGTTCCTCCTCGATTGCCGTGACAGGGAAAGTGGATGGTTTTAATTCGAGCTCTACGACTCGAGTTTCTGGCGGGACACCGCCGAGCATTGGAAACGGAGAACTTGTCGATGGAATTGTAAGGATTTTGTGGGAAAGCTTTGAAAATGAGTGGATTACGTTGGTTGGGGTTTGTTTGCAGCTTCTCTGGCAGTGTGTCTCGTTCACGCTCTGCTCCTCCTCGATTGCAGTGAGAGGAAAAGTGGATGGTTTTATTTTGAGCTCTATGACTCGATTTTCTGGTGGGAGTTTGGGGATGTTGGAAAGGTTTGAAGATGGACGCATTTCTCTCAAGAATAATACGATTTCGTATCAAACACATCAACTCTCAGACAGTTGAACGGTGCTCTCAGACAGTCACTCTCAGAAGCACTCGCGAGAAATACTCTCGAGAGCAACTCGCGATAGTTTTACTCTCAAATAGACTCCTAGCTTTGTGTTTAGCTCGATGTACATACAACGACTTTGACTCGTGTTTCTTATGTTTGGCCCAGAAAAAATATCACGAGTCTCGCGCAATGTTATGAGACAAGAAGTTAAGACCAGGCCTGTGATACACGTGAGAGGGTGACTCACCCTTGAGGTTTCTTCCCAGGCCAGCTGCGCGCAAACAGCGTACAGAAATCGGGCAGGACGACACGTCCTCAGTCAGTGTTTCCGAGGCTACCGAACGAGTACCTTGAGAAACTACGCTTATACCGAGCTACCACAGTCCTGTAGGAAATACAGTGCTCCCTCGAACAACGCGGTTTCGATAATACGCCGATTTCCAATCAATTTACAATTTTCGTTATCGTGGTGAATTCATTCGTGTGAACTAATTCGTCACAAATTGCCGCTGCATACGAGAAGCACTGGCACCAATTCAAGTACCTAACGAACAGCCGAACTTGGAAGAAAAATCAAACGATCACTGTGTCTCTGCGAGCTACATAGTTTCATGACATGGCCTTGAGAAACGACGCTTATACCGAGCTACCACAGTCCTGTAGGAAATACAGTGCTCCCTCGAACAACGCGGTTTCGATAATACGCGGATTTCCAATCAATTTACAATTTTCGTTATCGTGGTGAATTCATTCTTGTGAACTAATTCGTCACAAATTGCCGCTGCATACGAGAACAACCGAACTTGGAAGAAAAATCAAACGATCACTGTGTCTCTGCGAGCTACATAGTTTCATGACATGTACACTACCGGCCAAAAGTTTGGAATCACTGAGCATTGCAATTTACACAAAAAATTTCGAATCAATTGATGTGAGATAAATTGATAAATGTAGAATTGAGATAAACTTCAAAACTATAAGAAATTAGCAGCCGATTTAATATTGATGAAAAGTGCAATGTGATTCCAAACTTTTGGCCGGTAGAGTATATGCGTGAATAATGTAATTGCATAATATGAGTTAATTGAGAATAGAGGAATACCTACGCATTACCAATTAGATTAATTATTGCTACAATTTCGTTTTATTGTATCCTAAGATTATTTTTGTTGCAATAAGGTGTGTTATAGTAATGGTTCTATAGCTATGAAACAACAACAAATCAGTTTCTAACTATTTTCTCCGCGAGACTTTTACATATTCTATCCTTTTCTGAGGAAATATTGTTTCTCAATAGGCCTGCTAACATGACATACGCCGTTTGTTATTATTTTAACCACAATATATGAGAATTGAAAATATGAGGTGATTTTATAGTTATGACATGCAGTGTATATAGGTATAAATATATGAAGAATGTAAATGTACTTCAGTTTTTCGTGAAGGCGGAGGGTGGTTCCCAAAGAAAGTGCAAGTCACACGGTGCATTTGAGAAAACTGTCCTATCACGTTCCATCGGAAAACTGTTTCATAATACAAAACGGCACATTTCTAACTGGATTAATTTCGCACCAGAGATCAAATCTTTAATTATAAATCCTTACTTGTATCACTATTAATACCAAAAGCAACGATTTATTATATCATTCCACTCGGCGCGTTCATTTTTTCTTCCATGCAAATAGCAACGAAGCTGAACAAAATAAAATGGGAAACCAAGATGGCGACGCGCGTATACCACTTATCGCTATCGATGGCAATCTCCTCGTCCTCGAAGCATTCTAACGTTTCTCCGTATCTCCTAGAAGTGGATGCAAAGCTTGCGCTCGCGTCGAGTAATAACTCGTCGATAACTAATGGGCTGAGAATGTGCAAAAAAAAAAAAACGCGCCAGCGTATACGTGGAGTGAAAGAGAGAGAGAGGATGGTGGAAGGGAAAACGGAGAAGTCCTCCTCCGCCAAACATGGTAGGTTGTTCCATCCTGATCTCCGTGGCGAAACTGTCCTGAA
>NW_017100362.1:472286-474611 GCF_001263275.1 Habropoda laboriosa
AGATGCGGGAACTCTGATATACGCGCGGCGCGTACCTGAAGGAGGGATGCGTTTCAGGTGGATACGGTACACAGGCCGCTCATAAATAGTCGATTCCACGCCGCCCTCGATCGTGCTGATCGCGGTCAACCACTTTTCAACCAGCGGCATTATTTATGGAAACGGAGACTCCGGATGCGAGCGAGCGAATCCTTTCTCTGATGAATTGAAACGGGCTTGTTGGCATTTACTCACGTTAGTGTCCGTTGAAATTGTGCGCCGGTAGGCTTTTGTAAGTGGTAATGTAGAAAATTTCGTTCGTAGGAAGTCTGTAAAAGGGAGAAGGTAAGAGTCTTGTTGAATTTTAAAAGAGTCAAACGAGGATTGTATAGGAAGATCTGACTAATTTACAAATGTCAGTTGAAATTCTGCGCTGTATTCTGCAGATTATAGGTAATAACCCTTAAACGCTGCCGCCAATGATAGGGTGAAATTTCACTCCGGTATATATTTTTTTATTTCAGAAATCAAACAAATGCAATTAAATGTTTTATTATTACTGGGTATTAATCCTTGTGTAGGCCACCAAAATATTCACCGTTCTTTCATGCTTTTATAGTTAAAATTGTTTGTGTAAATTTTTATTTTGCAAACGTATATCGAAAAAATGGGGAGAAATTTTACGATAGATTCACACGAGCATAAAAAGTTGTTAAAGGAAAACGTAGAAATGGGTAGCCGGGCACCCGGTTAAATGAAAAATAGAGAAGTTATTCTTCGCAGCGGTTTGCAAATAACATTGCAATGGTTACTGCAAATAAACTTATTGCACGTTGTGCATTTAACTCCATATTTCTTAACCTCTTTTCTCGGGCAAAGCCAACATCTGCCCTGCCTTGGTGTCGATGAGTGTTAGAATTATGGTAATAAATAAAAGATATTGTTTTAATTAGAAATCTTGTTTATTCTGATACGCGAGGAAGGCACGTCGCTATGCGATCAAACAAACATAGACAAGACACTGAGAGAAAAAAAAAACATATCAGCGTCACCCATACTAAACAGATGGTTACTATGTTATTTCTATATATATATATTGAGAATGGTATTCTTCAATCATTTGTAAAATTCTTTCCTTTAATTTATACGGAAAATTTGAGATTTTTTTAAAAACGGTTTCATTAAACAAAATCGTAAATCTGAGAGGTAGTTTTGTCGTGTGCTATTTTTCATCCCTTTGGCAGCGTATACGGGGGAATTGATCTGTTTTATGGTAATGTTGTCACGACTAATAGTATGTGTGAATATGTGCCAATAAAATTAGTGTTGCCAGTAATGTTTTTTAATAAGATTAAAACAAATGTCACATAGGTAAAATGTCACCCAGAGTAGCGTTTAAGGTTAATGTAGAAAATTTCGTTCGTGAAGATTAAAATAAAATTCGGAGGAAAGTGGGTTCTTGTTGAATTTTGAAAAAAGTGTAATGAGTAAAATAAAATTCGGAGAAAAGTGGGTTCTTGTTGAATTTTGAAGAAAGTGATTATAGGAAGATCGTGTAGATAATTTACGTGTGTCTGTTCAAATTTTGTGCTACTATATACACTGCGGTTCATAAATATTAGGGTGCCCATTATGTTCGTACAGAAAAGTATTGCATGATTTAAATGACATTTTTTCGCTAGATTTAATACCACATATCAGCAAAAATGTATGTATATCCTCGTTATATTATGAGATTCCGAGGTAAATAATTTTGTAACGACTATTTAAGTTTGTTTCATATTCAGCAAATGAGCTAATACTTACGAACGGAAGTGTAGATTATAATATACAAAATTTCGTCCATAAGAAGTCTCTAAAATTTGGAGAAAAGTGGATTTGCCTTCTCTCAAGTATTTTGCAAATTTCCAAAGATTAATTCTGTACGAATTAATTTCGTTCATGAAGTTCAAAATAACGTTCAGAAGAAAGTGGGTTGTTCCCGTTGAATTTCAAAAGAACCTTAAAATTTTAGTCCTCACAAACACGATCCAAACTCCCAATAGATCCACCAAAATCACTTCCATCCTCTCAAACCAATCTACCAATCCAGCACCTAATTACTACCAAAAACTCCACCCGAAAAATCCACTCCCACTCTCAGCAACCGCAGAAAGAAAGTCGCCAACCATGAGGTTCCACAGGTCGCGAGAGAAACACGAGGTTAGGTCCATCCAGGTGGTGCATGGATAATTGGCAAGAGGTTGCGTCCGCCATGCATGCCTCTGCGAGCACCGTAGTAAAGGGGAAGGAGAAGGAAGGCGAGAATCGAAGGTGGAGGAAGAAGAGAGAAAACGGGATCGACAA
>NW_017100362.1:474630-474919 GCF_001263275.1 Habropoda laboriosa
GTTCGAGGGCCCTGCTCGTTGGCCAGGCCTGATCTATGAATGGGACCAGGCATCGGAGGAGGTCGTCGGTGCCGATTGGTCGAGACCGGTACCACTCTGGTACCACATCGACCAATCGTTCGTTGGTCTCTCTCCTCTCTCTGGAGGAGTCTTCGTATCAAGATACAGCCGGGCCACCTCCTCTTCCGTCTCCTTTTTCTCCTTTTGCTCCTTTCCCCACTTTTCTTTCCTCGCCTCCTGTTCTTCCTCCGTTTTTATCTTTGGCCCCGTTGCCGAGGCGATGTGTTCC
>NW_017100362.1:475054-477641 GCF_001263275.1 Habropoda laboriosa
ATTGGGTTAAGCGTGCTAGGTAAATGTTGGAATTGGTGGTTTGAGATTGGGCGAAGTTGTTGCTTTTCGGTTAATTGTGAGATTCTTCACCTACCTGTTCGTGGTTTTTTCGTTTCGTCGAATTGATTTGTATTGGATGATTGCAAAAGTTCGTGCCCGATTTGAAAATGAAACGCAAGAGGTGTGTGCAAAGGTACGTGTTTCATTTGAAATAATTTTATTTGAAAATAAAGCGGTGTATCTTTCGATAGGAATGTAACATAACGATAAAACAAACATCTGTACCGAAGTGCGATAAGGTTCCCGCCACCTCTGAAAATCGGGCACGAACGTTTGCAATCATCCAATACTTTGCGATTTCTGATTGGAGATGTTGGAGAACATTTTTCATATATTCTCTACTCACGGAATGTAGATTGTCGTTTTAGGCTCTTAATCTAGGAGCATCGATTATTATCGTACTTTTTAACATACGCTACTGCCACCTCTACTATCTCCTTCTTATTCAAAAATACGATAAATTTTTCAAAAGAATTATATTTCTTTAGATAAGGGTTACAAAAAAAGTGAAACCCTTGTCTTCTTTCTTTGAAACTGGGTAAACGAAGTTCCTCGTCACTTTCAGTGTCTTATCACGTCTTCGTTAAAAAAAATTCTTGTTTTTCTCACAATGCTTGCAGTCTTACAGTGTTATCGAAACTAAAGAACACTACGAACAGCTGTGAATATATTGCTAGCAAATTCCATTATTATACTTCACATATCTTCTCACAATAATGAATTTATTATACTCCTTCTCGACCTCGTTCTTCCTCTCTCGAATCCTCTCTCTTCTTCTTCTTCTTCTTCGTACTTTTCTTCACGAAGGATGATGCGGATCCCTGAAGTTCGCGTGAGCATTGTTTGGAAATACGCGGCTGATCAGCGCCGATATACGAGGCGGTTTCACCCTCTCCCCCCCGGCGGGGCTGGCCGATTTTTGCTCGTTCGTCCTCCCTTTTTCGTTTGCGTGCCTCGATCTCCGGCTGGATCGTATCCGTAACGCGTGCACACGCCTCGTCTTGTACGCAATTTGTTCCCTTCGACGGAGGAACGCCGCGTTCCACCAAGCTGGATTTCTCTTCCCTCTGATCTTCTTTTCTCTCTCTCTCTCCCTCACCCTTTCGAGACTTCCTCTCTTTTTTCTCCCCCCTTTTCGTTTCCTCTTTGGTCACGGAATCGCGATGGAATCGCCGGCGTAACACAAATACTCTACGCCGGGCAATTTCTTCTTCGGCTGTTTTATTCCTGTGTTTTAGGTGACGCGAGAGCAAAGGGTGCCGGATAAGTTGGCGAATGTTTTCGGGGCGTGAGAAAATTAATTGACTATATTGGTTTCGTGCGAAATATTTAGAATTCTTTTGGAGACAGTTAAGTGGTTTGTGGAATTTTTATGAGATTTGTAAAAGCTTGTCTTGCTGGGCTTAGAAATTTTTATTGACTGTTGGTTTTGTGGAAAATATTTGGAATTCTTTTGTGGGGAGTCCAGTGGTCTGGTGAATTTTCGTGAGATTTGGAAAATCTGCTTTACAGGACTTAGAGATTTTGTTTGACTATCGATGTTGTAGAAAATATTGATAATTGTTTTGGGGACAATTAGAGGGCTTGTGGAATTTTTATGAGACTTGTAAAATCTATCGTGCAGAGGTTAGAGAGTTTTACGGTTTTAGGAGCTAATTCAAATCATACGGGAAATTTGTTGTTCAAAGTTCAGGACTTGTAAAATTTGTTCTACAGCGCTCGGAAGTTTCTATTGCATTCATTTTGTATTATACGAATTTTTAAGTGAATCAAGGATTGAATTAAATTGTACTCGTCAAAGTACGACGAAAACAATTATAATTCCGTAACATTCATTTCAATTCTATCTGTAGTTTCAACTTACAAGTCAAATGTTAATAATGCAAAAAATCGTAAGGCAGAGGGTTAACCCTTTCCAGGCCAATTTAATAAAATTCTTCAAAAAGGGGAAAACACTTTATGACCGACATAATTTCAAAATAGGTAAATTAACAAATGTAACAGCGTGGCCATTTGTAAAAATATTTATATCACTGAAAAATGATGTCAAATGACATCTGTGGACAGGAATACAGCATGTAAATGCAAAAATAGTACATAATAACAAATAAAATCGTTAGCCTGGAGAGGGTTGAAGGGTTAATTCTTTCGAGAGAGGAATTAACCTTTTGGGGCTTTGAGTAAGCGCACTACTTAATAATTATTTAAAGTACAAACACATGTGTGTGTGTGTCTGTTCGTGCTCGATTATTTTGTATATTCGTGTATAAATTCGTTCTATTCTGACGAAACAAAAAATTCTTGAAACAACACAAAAGTTCCAAAAGTAAGAAATTAAAAACACGAAGAAAATTGCTACAAAAACTTCCTACGTCCACGTCGTTAGCTCCGCGTAACGCTAACTGAAAGTTCTCTGAATTCTTGTATGTGTTCATTCGTACACATATGACTACAAATTCGTAATCAGCAATATTAAAAACCCCTCGACATACTTTATTTGTGAAATAAAAAAATTTCCAAAATTTTA